>NW_008582445.1:0-1094 GCF_000691845.1 Merops nubicus | reverse complement strand
TGCCGAAACTGGCCAGCCAATTCATCCACTGTTTGTCCCTGGCCATTCTTCCAGGACACTACTGCCAAGGAGTTGGCATATGATGGTGGGGTACCACACAGAAACTTCCGCCACATGGGTGGTGTGAATAGGACTTCATCTGGATCTCTGGGCGACTGCTCATCATTCTGGTCGTTGTAAATCATCTCTAGCATGGCCAGTTCTCTCAGGTACTAGATACCTCTCTCCATTGTGGTCCACATAACATGTAGGGATGTGATATCTTCCTTGAAGGGGTACCTTTCCTTTACACCTGACAGGAGTCGTCTCCAAAGGCTGAGGGTTTGTGTCCATTTCCCAATTGTCCCCTGTGGAGGAATTTCTAAAGGACAACGGACACGAATTTATCTCTTGGGGAGCGAACAATCCCGGCTATAGTGCCAAGGCGTACATGACAGAACAAGTGTAGAGTGTTCCTGAAGCATCCTTGAAGGGCCAAAGGGAGGAACACGAGTGATACTGTAGTAGCTTTTGCAGATGTTCAACAGGATGATAAAAACCTCAAGTAAGGGGGAGACTTGGCAGAAGCAATGCGCATGATATCCGATTAACAGTTTGCTTGGAGCACGTGAACAGTAGCTTTTAACCAATCCTGAGTATATGTTAGGCGCGTGGACAGCTTGAAATAGTATATAAGCTGAGCTATTTGGGCAAATAAACGAGAACAATCATAATCGTATCGGTGTCACGTCGTTACTCGGGTCTTGCCGCTGTCCGGGATCCTTTTACAACTGGTGCCTAAACAGGGACCTCAGACAACAAGACAGCATGGAGAAGCCTGAACACTGACAAACTCTGAGAGCTGCTCAACGCTTGAATGCGGTAAAACTCCACATCATCGCAGGGCTGTGATACCAGGAGCGCAGCGAAGAGACAGCGGAGGTGGGTACGAACCTAAAGAAAGTGTCGGAGCCTGGCACGTTGCACTGCAGGGCAACCCTTCCACAGAGGTAAGACTGCGATGGAAACAGACATGGCAATCAGACTGCTCACCAGTATACTCTCTAAGAGAGAGGAAGATGCGAGTATGAAAGAATTAGAAGCCCTTATAAAGT
>NW_008582444.1:0-460 GCF_000691845.1 Merops nubicus | reverse complement strand
GGGAAGATCTTATAGGGAACTTCTAGTACTTAATGGGGGGCTTATAAGAAAGGTGAGGACAGACAGTTTAGCCAGGACCCGTTGCAATAGGACAAGGAGTAATGGTTTTAAACCAAGAGAGTAGATTCAGACTAGACATAAGGAAGAAATTTTTTATTATGAGAGTGGTGAAACACTCAGGGATGTTGTAGATGCCCTATTCCTGGAAATATTCAAGATCAGGCTGGATGGGGCTCTGAGCGATCTGATCTAGTTGAAGACGTCCTTGATCATTCCAGGGAGGATGGACTGGATGATCTTTAAAGGTTCCTTCCAACCCAAACAATTCTGTGATTACTAAAAATCTGACACTGTACACCAGGAAAAAAAAAAACACAGGAGATGAGGTGATGCGAATGCTACAGATCTGCCAGAAATATAGTATTACCAGTGGTTTTGATCAGTAAAATCCATGACACAG
>NW_008582443.1:48710-55577 GCF_000691845.1 Merops nubicus | reverse complement strand
AAGGGGCCACCACCAGGGTGCACCCCGTGCTGCTGGCTCTGGGCTGCTTGAAGCACTATCGGCTGTGAAAAGAGATCCCTGTGTCCGGACTGGAGCCACCCAAAAGTCCTCTGGGGCCAAGCTGGGGCCGAGCTGGCATGTCTGGTGGGTGAATGAGGGAACAGGAGACACCCAGTGAGCCTGGCAGGGGAAGGATGCCCTGCTGCTCGCCTGCTTGTTCCACACACCCTGTTCTCTGCAGCCAGTCATTTTACGCTGCAGAATTTCCAAACTGTAAATAACTCACAGCCCTGTCATGCGTTGGACTGAGCTGCCCTCACACAGCAGAGCTTGACTGAGCTGGATCAAAAAAACAGGTCCTTGTTCATATTGCTGTGCTCTGCCCTGGAGGACACAGACCCAGCCTGGGCTCCAGAGGGGAGGGTGCTCTGGTGGCCGTGCTGACCTCGGGGTTGGAGGTGGCATTTCCCTCCTGCTTTTCTTGCCTATGGGCTGAAAGTAGCTTCTGGGTTTGCCTTTTTACATCTGCCCCTAGGCTAATGGTTAATTGCTTTTTAAAGCATGCAAAGCTCCATGTCTACCCTGGATAATACTGAGCTCTGTGATGCACTTACTTTCCCAAATACCTTTATAATTAAATTGGAGCAGAGCACTCTGTTTTCTGCAGCTATCTGACTGGACAAGTTTCTTGTTTCTGCTGGGCAGACTTTATCCTGGTTATCCCTGGCAAAATGTTGTAACTTTTCCACAGGCTTTGGGATTTGCAAGGAAATTTCCCTCTGTGTGGGACAAAAAGCAAACAAACAAACAAGACATTTTGTCTGGCAAAGTTAAGGGCTTGGAATTTGGTTAAAAGGGTAAACCCACCCTGTGAATTTGGGAACAGGGAACTCTTCAGGTACCTGTGAGACTGGTGACTCCTTCTCACCATGGCAAATTTGTTCTCTGCAGCACCTTTTGGCTTGGCAGGCCTGGTGCTGTGATGTGCCATTTCAGAGCTCCCTCCTGGCTCTGAGATTTGGGGGTCGAGCATCCGTCCTCCCCCAGCACATGCAGCATTGCTTTCAAAACCCACACCCAGATGATGCCAGCAGAGAGATGAAGGTCAGCTGTCTGACTGTAGAAATGAGCCTTTCTTCCTCTGAAAGCAAACAGCAAGTGTCTGAGTCACATTTGCTTTGCTGGAGGAAAAAAAAGAGAGGCAGTTTTCACTATTTTTACCCCTGTTATCCCTGCAGAGTCAGCTCTGCTCTGGGAGGGCACAGCAGTCTTCTCTGCTTTGTGAATCAACAGAATGATGAACTTTCCTCCAAACGAGGGCTCTCTGCATATCCCCATTGGATTGGTGCCTGGCCTGGAGCTCCAGCTGGGTTTCTTTTGCAGGAAGGGGGTTGTGGAGGTGTCCAACAGGAGCAGCATTTGTCCCCAGGAATCTTTTTATGCCTGGTGATGATGACTGAGCCAAAGAGAAAATGATTTGATCTCCCCAAGTGAGTTCATGGGCATTTTCTCTTGGCAGAGGGGCATGAGGAGTTGTTTTAACACATGAATGGAGCAGATTTGTTGCTGACATTGAGAAAATGGAGGTGGTGCCCCAACGAAGCTTTGAAAACACAGCTTTTAAAAAACTCCAGCAATGTGTGACAGCTCAGAATTTTCCTCTGATGAATTAACTGAGTTTGATAGACACAATGCAACTGCTGGCTGGGCACATCTCCTTGCTTCTAATTGAAGTGATCAGGTGGAAACTGAGAGTTAGTGCCTGGTGAGGGATAAAACCAGCAGCATGAGAGCAGACAGCAACACAGTGATTAAGTGCAAATTAAGTGCAGCACCCATGGAAGGAGCTGTACCACCAAATCCTGCATCAGTGCAGAACAGAGAGGTCAGTGCTCCCTCCAGAGAGGGGGGCTGACAAAGCATCAGTAGCCTTGGCCTCACATTTTAAGACCAGAACCTGGAATTTCCTTAGTTAAAATGGTGATTTTGGTGTAAGAATCGCAGTCTAGGCGAGTCTCTGCTTGGCTCTGAACATATTTGAAGGTGTCTGTGGTCTCTGGGGTTCAGGTTGTTTTCACTTCTCTTTTGTGGTTACCTAAGAGAACTTACATGCTCAACCTGGATGTGTCACACTGATGTTCTGGGACTCACCCCAGGAAAGGTTTTACATCTCTGAGACATCTCTTTTTGTCAAAGACAATCGAATCAGAGATGTGCAGGTTTGTTGAGTTTTGATTTTGATTGGTATTTTTTTTTTTTGTCACAACAGTTTTGTCTTGAAAAATGTCATTTTGATGAAACAGAAATTGCTGAGGAAATTTTAGTGATTTCGACAATTCCGCTTGGAGGGGAGCTGGGGAGGAAGATCAGGGAAGTGCTGGAGCTCCCAGTTATGACATTTCCTGAATGGCAAGGAGTTCTGATTTATTTCTTTTTCTCTTTTCAAAATGTACTGTTTTTTTTTTGGGGGGGGAAGGGTTGAGTTTGAACGAATTGCCTGGAAAAAAAAACCAGGAAAATCAAATATTCTGACTGAGCCAAGGCAGTTCTTCAGCATTTTGTTTTGCAACTTTGTTGGCTTTTCAGACAACACAGGATGATTTACCAATTGCTGCTTGTTAAGTTCTGCTATCCATACCCACAGATGTGTGTCTAGGTTGAGTCAGTGATGGATGAACCATGCTTCTTTTTGTGGTGATAAATCACCTGGTTTCATAACATTTTTTTTTTTTTTTAAAAAAATGTTTTAATCCATTAACTGTAGAGAACAAAATACCCCAAACTCTCTCAATTCACAGAACCATGCAAGCATCTTCCACCGCATGAATTATTCAGGAGCAGTGGTGAAAATGAAGTACCCATTACATCTACAAATATTCCACAAAGAGTTCAAGGCTGAGCAGGAACAGATCAGACAGCATTTATTGTAAAGCCTTGCTGAGTATTACTGTCGAGGTAATTTCCTGTAGTAATTAACACAAGATCTGCAATCCAGCTTTGAAAAGGCGATTGAACCTTTCCCTGTGAATTGAGGAATCATCTGCATTATTACATGGTATAGGTGTCTTGGAACATTGAGCCTTTGTCTAAAATTAGTCCTCAGCGTGGTGGATGATTAAAGAGGGGTTGTTCCTTCGGGCTACTTGGGATTGATGTTTTCTATTAAAAAATGCATTGCTAAGGATCTGTGAAATATAGAGAGCTTCTCAGCTTGCGTGGAACTTGCTATGCAGATATGCTTAAGCTATCAGATAAATGATAAATGGTTTCTATAAGTTGGATGGGTGGCATGACCCCAAGGGTAGGGATTTTTTGTTATTTTTCTATTCCTCTCAGAATCGAAGAGAGCCATTTGTCAAGTCAACCTAGTGAGGTGCCAGAGATCATATGTCAAAGACTGTTCTGTCTGGAGTGGGCACAACAGGAGTTAATAACGTTGCACCTCCTCAGACCTCTTCATTTCGACTAAATTTCCCTGCCCTTTTCCTTGTTTTTGAACTACACTTTCTCCTGGCTTCTGATACGACTGCCTCTGAGTGCTGCTTGCTGGGAAACCTGCCAGCACCACTGGAAATGAGCAAAAGAACCATCTAATGGTATCTGAACGACCTTCTCTTTGCCCCTGCACTGAGCTGACAACAGCTGGGCACCAGGAGACAGAGCGATCCCTTCAAGTGCCGTTCCTCTCCTAAGATTATGTCTCACTCACGTGTCCCCTCAGCTCCTCCCAGCCTGGGGAACAGCCACGATGCAGGATCTGGTTAAATCAGAGCCTCCTGAAGGGTGGCTCTTGGCCCACCCTGAACACAAGGCCTCCCAGTCCCACCTGGGAGCACAGGTTGTGGTTTGGTTGATGCGAGTCCCTCTCCAAGAGGGAAAGCCAGAGGTGGAGAGTGGGTGGAGCATGGAAAGAGCAACGTCCTGTGCAGCTCTCGTGCTCAGGTCAGAAATAAATGTGGGACAGGAGATCCTTGTATTTAGGTTCTTTCTCCATGGTGGGCTAACAGAGCCCTTGGACAAAATTAAGACTTGGTTGGGTTGTGTTAGTTGTACCATTGGATGTCTTGTTGGAATGGGGCCAGGGGAGGGTCACAAAAATGGTCCATGGGCTGGAACCCCTGTGCTGTGAGGTCGGGCTGAGAACTGGGGTTGTTCAGCCTGGAGAAGAGGAGGATCCAGGAGACCTTATTGTGGCCTTTCAGTAGTTGAGAGGGGCCAATAAGAAAGCTGGGGACAGACAGGGCTTATTGGGACAGGACAAGGGGTGATGGTTTTAAACTGAAAGAGGGAGATTTAGTCTGGAGAGAAGGAAGGAATTGTTTACACTGAGGGTGGTGAGCCCCTGGCCCAGGCTGCCCAGAGAGGTGGTCACTGCCCCATCCCTGGAACCATCCCAGGTGAGGTTGGACCAAGCTCTGAGCACCCTGCTCTAGTTGAAGGTGTCTCCCTGCTCCCTGCAGGGACCTTTAAAGGTCACTTCCAACCCCCAAAATTCTATGATCCTTGTAATCTTTTTAAATTTTATTTTAGTAGTAAGAGAGTCATTGACCTTGGGTTTGACAGAACTTCTCTTATTGTTTTTTTTCTTGAGGAATAAGAAGCAGAGTTTTTTCTTGATGGGGTTCAAATGTCTCTAGCACCATACAATCCTAAATCAGGATTTTAAAAGACAAGATATTTTTTCTAGTTACTTCCAGAACATTAATTTGCTGTTAGAAATTGTGATTCTGTTGGGTTAAAGTCTGAACACAGAGTATAAGAATCGCTGGCTTGAAGAATTATCTACTTAACAAAACAAGGTAGGGGAAAACTTATTAGAACTGCTCTCAGGTTTGAAATGTGTGACATGCTCTAAAAGAATAATAATAAAAAAAATCAGTGGAGGAAAGGGTAACTCTTTTGGAAACTCAATTCTTACCTTTCAGTTAGCTCTGACTCTTATCTCGGTGAAGAATTGACAGGAGATAGTGACTTCTCAGGGCATGTGGAATTTCACAATGGAGAAAAGTGACAGTTCTGCAGAAATGACCCTTTTCTGTAGGAATCTATTTGACTGGACATTTTTTTCTGGACTCTTTCTCTTTTGTGTTGGAAAAAAACATTAATTAAATCACTTCCCAACAGTTTTATTCTTTGAAAATTGTTTTTCTTCTGTAAAATTGAAATCTCTTAAACCAGTTCACCAAAACAATTTGGCAGTATTTTGCCAGTGATAAAATACTTTATAGGAGCTATTTGGGCCTTTCCTTCACTCTTGCTGGCTAGACCCCTCTGCAGGACATTAAATCCTAGGGCTTCCCATCAGGCTGCATCATGTCTCATCAAAGAGAGGATTAGAAGACCTGAGACATCTATGTCGTTGAGGCAGGGGATGACTTACTCCACATTTTTATAGCTCCTAGCACAACAGGGCTGTGATCAAGGCCAGGTCACACTGACACTACTGTAAAACTCCTTAGTTTCCTAAGTCTTGCAAGTCTAGCAGTATTTGGACTTTATTTACCTTTCCCAAGTACATTTTCTTCCCAACATAATGTAAATAGCCCAGGATACATGAAGAAGAGAAGGTCTGGGGATTTGAAGAAATCGTGTTGGATTTGGGTAGCAGGAGATAATCCCCATCTTGTACAAAGCACCTTTCATCTCGTTGTATTAGTTTTGTCGACAGCAATCAGCGGGCTGCAGCCTGAATTGTGTGTGACAGCATCCCCTGTGCCTCACTGCCTGCTCCAGCCAGGAGTGCAGCAGCCTTTTAATTCCTGTAACCTGCTGGGCGTGAGGCTGCCGTGGCACAGCCATGGCTGCACCCAAAGGAGAAGGCACCCTGGGAGAGGAGTGAGCAACAGGCACGGAGAAAGTTCAGACACTGCCCACCCCCAACCAGCGCTGGCTGCAGGAGCCATTCTCACCTCCCTTCTCTCTCCACTCTCCAGGGGCATCATCTGCTTTCCTGGGCATCGGCTGCTTCAGAGCTCCACTTGCTAATGCTGAAGGACAAGGGAGACTCTGCTGCCAGGGTTGATATAAATATGTAATAATTTGGTTTTAATCAGTATTAACAGTGCTGAGATTACAACGTCAGATCCGCTCATGTCAGAGTACGTGGGTAACAAGAAATGATCAGTGGCACGTTGGTTCAGCTCTTGCTTTCTAACAGAGCACATTGATAATTTGAGCATAGATGATACATGCAAAATCAAAGAGAGCACGTGCAGCTTCTCTGGGAAACTCCTTTTCCAACATCTCTGTCAACGGTGAGTCTGGTTGTACACACAAGTCTCCGCAGGCTCAGAGAGCTCAGCACTTCATTCGTTTGCAAAGGAGGCTTTGGGCTTCTCTGGGCTGAAAATCTGCTGTCAATAAAAGACAAAAAGCAACTGCTAAAACAAAATGAAAATTAACATCTTGTTTTCTGCACTCTGGCAGGGACCTGTCTGACTGCACAGGTAGGCTCCCTGGTGCTCCTTGTGCCTGAGTGGCTGCTCTGGCAGGGGGGTTGGACCAGATGATCTTTCCAGGTCCCTTCCAACCCCTATGATTCTATGATTCTATGATTCTATGATAAGTTTCCAGATGGAATGAGGACAAGCAGGAGTGCACGGAGCTGCCCTTTGCCCTTGTCCTCCTTCCCCACTTCAGGCCCAGCAGTGAGGCACAGCCCCCAAGGGGCTGAGGGAGCTCCAGCCTTCCTCTGAGCACAGGCTCCCCCCGGGCACTTTCCTGCTGCACTTTCCTGGACAGGATCTGCATCTGGCCATGTTTGGTGCCCATCATCAGGCTGTGAATCCCATTCTGCTGGTGATTGTGTATTTGTTGCTAATTTCCTTGAGGTGAGACAAGATGGGTGACCTCGGTGCACATCCACTG
>NW_008582443.1:38862-48675 GCF_000691845.1 Merops nubicus | reverse complement strand
CCTGCTGAGACCCCCTGAAGCCTGAGTGTGTATAATTGCTGGCAGCCAAACCCTGGAGCAGCTGCTGGTTGACCATGAGCTGCTTCATCATTACACCCTAGGGCACCCCTGTCCTGAACAAGGCAGTGCTCTGATGGCAGGGGCCAGGGAACCTGCAGCCCTTCCTCCCTTACTCTCCACCCTTTGATTATCTCCAAAATTGGAGCCAGCATGGAGAAGGAGCTTGTCCAAAATCATCTGAGGCATATTACTGAGCACACAAAGTGAGGGGAGCTCAAGAAACCCCTTGGAGGTATCTCAAGCCCCTTTCTTCTTCCTCTAAGGCTGCTGTCTCTGCTGTTTCTCTGCAGAAGAGCGTGGTGGCCACAGCTCTGTGTGCACATCATCCCTGGTTGTGGTCAGCAGCTGGGGCTCTGGCTGCACACTTTGGTAAATGGAAATAAAATAATAGTTTTGAGGGCAGGGAAGGAGGTTGAGCTTCAAGCATTTGGCCTTTGCAAAGCTTTCCTCACTGCCTGCTCCTTTATCTGCAGAACAAAAGTGGATCAGCTGAGGAGCACTGGCCAGCAGTGCCTGTCTGCGTGATGATCCAAGGGCTGGAGCAGCTCTTCTTTGAGGCTACAGCAAAAGAGCTGGGGTTGTTCAGCTGGGAGAAGAGAAGGCTCCAGGGAGACCTTCTGGTGGCCTCCCAGAACCTGAAGGGGCTACAGAAAGCTGGGCAGGACTGGTGACAAGGGTGTGGAGTGACACGTTGAGGGGTGATGGTTTTAAACTTGAGCAGGGAAGATTTAGATGAGACATTAGGAGGAAGTTCTTCACTATGAGGGTGGTGACACACTGGAACAGGCTGCCCAGAGAGGTGCTGGAGGCCCCACCCCTGGAGACATTCAAGGTCAAGCTTGATGGGGCTCTGAGGAGCCTGCTCTAGTTGGGGATGTCCCTGCTCACTGCAGGGGGGTTGGACTAGGTGACCTTTGGAGGTCCCTTCCAACCCAAAGCATTCTGTGATTCCCTCCCTTTGTTTTCCCTCCATTCATCACTCCACTGAGACCCTGGATTAACTTTTCCTCTTTTGCTCCAACAGTGGGGCAATTTCCAGTGCTTTTTGCTCCAGAGTTGGAGGGACAGGGGGAGGGAACAGGATCCTGTGTTTAGGAGCCTCCCAGGTTACACTGTAAGACTTTCCTTGTGGAAGAAATCCCAACCTTCACATCTGGCTGCAGTTTCAGAATTTCACAGGCTTTAGCTAAGCTCTTCTATTATTTTTTTTTTTTTATAGAATAACATTTGTCTTCCTGGCACTTGTTGTTTTTCCCTTGGGAAAAATTCCTCCTCTTCAGGAACACCCCAGCAGGGTTGTTTTGCAGAGCTGGGCTCACAGTGTCTGGGAGTGGGGACACTGGGGTGCCACAGGAGGGGCTGGCTCCAGCCATGGGGGGCTGCTGCTCCTCCAGAGCTCCTGTGTCCCAGCTCTCTGTCTCCTAGTGCCCAGCCTGGGCTCCTCACAACCCACCCCAGGCCTGGCTGCTCTGCCTTCTTTCCTTCCCACCTAGCAAGATGTCTCAGCGAGGCATCCAAGCCTGTGCTGCGTGTTCAGACTTCAAATCCCTGCCAATAACACGGAGTTAGAGAAGGGGATTCTGATGGTGCATAACAAATAACAAGGTTTAAACCCTCTTAAGAACACTGTGCTCAGAAAAAGAGGGATTGTTTGGATGGTGAAGCCTGGAGGTATGAAGAGAGGCTTTTATTTCATGTACCTGTGCACTTGCAATGAGGAACTCTGCTGTGTGATAGGGGTGGTTAAAATGAATTTATCCTGGACTTACGTGTTCCTCTTGCTCTAACACGTGGGGGTTGTGAGCCCGTTCTGCTTCCTTCAAAGCTGCTCAGTCCTATTCAGGAGCAGAAGTAAGAAGGATGAGCAGACACCAGGGGTGAAAGGCAATGTGGAAATCTGCCCTCCCTCCCTTTCCTCCCACCCTTCTCTCCCCCAGGCAGGGGGACCCCCAGCAGAGCTCACACCTCCTGGTTTGCATCACCTCGATGGAGGTGGTGGATCCCAAATGACCTGGCTGTGTGACCTGCCTCTCTTCAGGACCTTGGGGCTCTTGGAGAAGCCTGGGAGCCATGGATGGCAGTGTCCCTTTGTGTAGGGGGAGGGCTGAGAGGTTTAAATCTCAGTGTAAAAGGAGACTGTCATATGGGAGAGAGGAGCAAGGGTGTCAGAACACGTTAGTGCTGCTCTGAGATCCCCCCTGCCTCTCACATCACACACAGGCCTTGGTCTGTGCAGAGCCAACTGCAAATGTTTGTTTTGTGGTAGACAAAGCTGCTCTCCTCTGAGCAGCTGTGGCGTGTGGCAAGAGAAGATGGAGAGGAGGAACCTTGTTTTTAAAGCCAGAAAACCATCTTAAAAACAAACCCACAGGTAGATCTGAAGGCATCTAAGAGAAGTGTTTATTTAAGCCAGTGTGGGATTGGCTTTATGGGTCCCCTTTTGAGAAGCTGAAACCTCTGGATTTGTCTCACTTGCCAGATGAGGATGGCAGGCAGCAGAGGTGAAGGGGATTATACACAGGTTTAAAACAAACAAGCAAAGCCAAGCAGTTGCTGCTGAAGTGCCATTCCCCAGGTGAAAGCAGCCCTGCTGGAAACAGCCCATCCCGTGGTGCAGCTCCTGCTGCCAGCTGCTGTAAGCCTCACTCTGCTCCTCTGCCCTTTCTGTCCATCTTCTTCCCTGGAGTCCAACTTTTGCTGGCTGGCATAAAAGTGTTGGGGTTTTTTTTGCCACTCCTAGTACTAAACTGACCTCCTGCAGGTTGAGCTCTTCCTATTTTTAGGTGTGTATTCACCAAGGTGTGGGTCAGCTCCTCTCTCCTGCATCCTGTGTGGCCACCAGTTCTGCCACATCACAGTGGTGCCCACCCACGGGGCTGCTGTGGCTGTGACACTGGCCCAGAGGCACCCAGCTACAGATGAACATGGTCCAGCTGCCTGCAGAGATTAGACAGAGGAAAACATGATTTGCCATCCTTGTAGATCCTCTGCCACACGATGCTCACAAAGGGCAGGGTGTCAAAATGCTTTGACTCGGCATCAGAGAAGAAAAAAGCAAGAAAATGGGTCACAATGAAAAGGACTGGGGAATGTGCTGGAGATGCTGCAGTTCTGTGCTGCTCTGCTGGTTATTAGCTTGGCTCCTGAGAACTGGGAAGTTTCTCCACACTCTTAGATACCCCAAAGGACAACTTTCTTGTTGAATTCTACTTCTTCAACTGTATAGATTTCCATTGAGCATGGAAATCATTTTTTGTGCTCTGCACAGCGTGACACAGAGGGAAGTTCCCAGGTAGACAAGTGTACACCACTGGAGCAGGACCCACACTTGCCTTCCCAAATCTGTAACAGCTTTTCATCCCAAAGAAGTGCAAAACACATCACATACTACATATAAAAAGTATGCACACAGTACAGCTGAAAACCACCTAAATCTGTGGAGAAGATGGTTCAACCCACTGTGTGTTGAAGGTCTTCACTGGAGAAAGAGGCTGAACAAGGCACAACCCTCCCAGGGCCTCCTAGGGCTCCACGTGGCATGGAAGAAAGCTCAGGGATTTGGGAAATGCTGGAGAACTCCTCGTTTCTGCCTCAGGAGCTCAGACACACTTAGCATAAGGCACTTCCAGGAGCTGTCCAGATTGTGTGACCACTTAGCCCCAAGGAGGGAGATGCAGGATGCATCTGCAATCAGTAAAGGGGCACGCTGAGAGCCCATCTCTTTTCCCTGTGCTTTTCTCTCTGTGTGCAGTGCTGACAGGCTTCTTAGCAGCTTCCAGGGGTTGAGATGCCACCTGCCCTTGCCCAGACAGCTGCAGTGATCCTTGCTGTGCTGCTGTTGAGTGGCCTGTGGCTGGGCTCTCACAGGCTGTGCAGATTTGGGGAGGAAGGATTCTCTCAGCTATTTCTCCAGCTTCTTTACTCCCAGCCTCCCTTCCAGTTTAGGCTTCTCTTTTTTCCCTAAAGCTGTCCTTTTTCTCACAGAAAAGCCACTCAGCTGGCAGGAGCTCTCTCCAGACTCTGGAGGATTGTCACCACGCTGTGTTCCACCCGGGGAGCTTTGTGGCCATTGTTAGCTGGATTCACAGCTCAGCTCGTTTTCATCTCCATCCAAAACAGGAGCTAAATACAGAAGTGCAGCTCCTCTGTTAATATCCTCAGTGCTCTGGTAGCACCAAGCTGCCAGGTGCTGTACTTTGGGCATAGGGAGGGAGACTATTGTTCCATTGAGCTTGAAGCAAAAGCACAGAGAGAAGCCAGATTACTTGGGAGAGCTGAAAAATCAGCTTTGGTTTCCAAAGCCTCAATCCAGTCTTTGATCCATCAGGCTATGCTGCCTGTTGGTTTGAAATTGCTCACTTCCATGGGGGCTGAATCTGCCCCCCTGCAATAAAATGTGGAGCTCTTGATGTCTGACTCCAAACTTTCACTGCCTCAGGCCTCTCTGGAGGGTGCTTTCTGTTCTAGCAGCTCAGAGTCACTGGTTTTTAATTTTTTTGCACACATTTTATGCATGTCAGAAGAATCTACTTGACTGTGTGCTGTCAGATTTGTGCTCCAAGGGCTAATATCCTAATTAGTGCTTGGCTTCATGGAAGGGTAGGGCTTCACAGGAGTGTCTGAGCCACAGATTTATTTCCTATTTCATGGCCAATCCTCTTCCTTGCCTCGAGTGTTTGTATCTTACTGAATTTGGGTTGGTTTAAATTAGGTGGCATTGTTCTGTTGCACGAAAAGGCAGCTGATGGGTAGTAAGTTAGTAGACAGGACACTGGATGTGGGCCCAGTTCTCTCTGGTGGTGAATGGCCATAAATGTCCTGACTAATACCTGAGACAAAGACCCTTTTAAAGATGCACAACATGCCCAGGATGCATTTGGCTTTCTCCCTTGCCTGCTCTTCTCATGGACTCCCAGCTTGTGGTGTTGTAGGCTGAGCTACACAGCCTCATCAGTTAACACTTGGAGTATGGAAGAGCTCCTGTCCCTGAGCAGCACTTGGATTCTGTCCTTGCTATGGTCAGAGGATGCTTCAGACAGAAGGGGCTTCCTCCATCTGATCTGTTGGCTGCAGTCCACAACGGGGTCTGAGAGGGATTAAAAATATCACTCAGAAAACAGAGGCCAGCCCTTTAAGGAAGGGTGAGGGTGGTGTGGCCATCAGAACAGCTTCTAATGGCCTCCCATCAGCTACACAGTTTTGCTGGCTGAAGAATGATCTTTTCCTTTGGTAAGGTTGGAAACAAACAAGCAGAAGAACACCCCAAGCATTAACAATCACAGTCCTGAGATCACTCTGAGAGCACACTCTGGTTTGAGCACTCTGCAATAATGCTAGAATTTTTTTTTGTTAATAATTAATTGCATGTTTTTAATTAGAAATTGCTGTTGCATCCTCATGGACTTCTAGCACATTGCCTCTTCTTAAAGCTGTAATTGGAATACTTTATTTATTTGTTTCTTTTGTTAATGTTCATATTCCTGGCTCCTCAGGTCACTAAGGCTGCAACAGAAGCTTGTTTAAAATGAAATGCAGCAAACTCCCAACAGTCAATGTTCATAGAAGTGTGTGATAGTGATCAGTTTTGTTCCTCTGTGTTCTGGTGTGGTGTGTTGGGCTGCAGGGGGGTTGGTTTTGTCTCTCCAATCACAGCTGAGTGTTTAACCTGGCCCAGATTCAGCTCCTCCCTGCTTCTGTGGTTACCCCTGCTTCTCCCCAGCCAGGCCTGGGTGGGCTGGGCTGCACTGGCTGGCAGGTCATGATCATAGAATCATAGAATCATAGAATCCTTTAGGTTGGAAGGGACCTCCAAGATCATCAAGTCCAACCATTGAGCCATTAGGGCTCTAAAGTCCTCTGCTAAAACAGATCAGAATCTGTCAGGGTTGGAAGGGACCACAAGGATCCCCCAGTTCCAACCCCTCTGCCATGAGCAGGGACACCTCCCACTAGATCAGGCTGCCCAGAGCCTCCTCCAGCCTGGCCTTAAAGACCCCCAGGGATGGGGCCTCAACCCCCTCCCTGGGCAACCCATCCCAGGGTCTCACCACTCTCCTGGGGAAGAACTTCTTCCTCACATCCAGCCTGAATCTGCCCACTGCCAGCTTTGCCCCATTCCCCCCAGTCCTGTCGTTACTCGATAGCCTAAAAAGTCCCTCCCCAGCTTTCTTGTAGCCCCCCTAAGATCCTGGAAGGCCACAATAAGGTCCCCTGGGAGCCTTCTCTTCTCCAGACTGAACAGCCCCAACTCTCTCAGTCTGTCCTCACAGCAGAGCTGCTCCAGCCCTCAGATCATTCTCGTGGCCAAGCACCCCCAGAAGCCATCCCGATGCCAGACCTGGTCCTTTGCTGCAGCTGGGAGTGCTGCTGAATGCATCTGAGCTCAGCCATGTCCCTGCCTCCTGCTGAGAGCTGTTTAGAGCTTCCTCATTGCTGTAAAGCTGGTGGGAAGATTTTCTGTGCTCCTTAGCTCCACTGTTCCTTCTGGCCCTCCTGCATCCTCTCCTCTTACTTCAGTTAAAAAAGCAGAGACTCATTGCTGGGAAATCTCTGCTTCATGTCCAGTCTGGGCAACCTGGAGAGCTCTGGTGCTGGCTGCAAGGGGTTGAAGAGGGACAGACAGGGTGTGTAGCTCACAGCAACTGCTGAGCTCAGCCCTCAACACCAGGTAGATACAGCATGGCAGCTGTGCTAAGAGCTGGAGGCCTCCACGGGCTACTTGGTGAACCTTTAAAGGAGTAAACCAGCACAGGCATAGCTGGAGTGGTCAGAGCTGAGCAGAGGGGAAGAGAAAACAAAGGCACAGATGCTTCCTGAAAGTGGCAGGAGTGGCTGGTACTGGAGCTGGCAGAGCAGCCACTGCTCCTGAGGCTGCTCAGCCTTTCTGGGCGTCGTGGGATGGGATGCAGAGAAGAAGTGAGAAGACCTCTCAGGTTTTCAGCAAGACAGCTGGAAGTCAGGTGTTCCCTTGTGAGTGCAGGGCAAGGTACCCCGGGTGTGAGTGAGCCCTTGGTGCTGGGCAAAGCCCATCTGACAGGCCTGCCCAGTGGGGTCATCTCCTGCTGGCTGGGCTTTGCATCTGCCTGGGAGCAGCTGCCACCAAGAGCACAGAGCCTGAGATGGCAAAGTCCAGGGAGTGTCACCTGCCTGATGAGGTGTCTCCCTCGTGGGGATTTCATGCCCAGCTGAGACTGTGGTGCTGCCACGAAGGTGAGAATCCAGAGGAGGGCTCAGGGAAGGTCTCAGTGAGTGAGAGTGTGGTTCTCCAGGGAGTGATGGGCTGGCAACTCCTTTGGCTCAGTGTGGTAAGGGCCTGTGGAAGGAATAACAGATCACCAGGAAGAACAGGTGATCTTTTGGTGGTAAACAGAATTACATTTTGTTCCATTTGTTTCATTATCCACTGGGAGAATTGACTCAGAAATCCTGGGTTGTGTAAGAGATAAATGAGATAATCCAGGGACGCTTTGTAGCCTTCTAATCAAGAGTCTGTGTGGAAGCTGACACCTCAAATCTGCCCTCGTTAGCACGGTTGAGAGATTACCAGTTGCAGGCCACCTGATTTGCCTGGAAACATTCAAGAAGCTGAAGAAAACTCCACGGATGTGAAAAAGCCAGGATGTCAAAGCAACAGCAAAACCTTTGGCACGCACTCAAAGAATTTTTCGAACGCCAGGATTTGGGCTGATTAGAGGAGAAAAACCAAAGCAATTTTAGGAAGAGTTGCAGGGTGGGAGAAAGGAGTAAATTTAGACAAGAAAAAGCAATTACCGGCTTAAAAGGAATAATAAGCATCAATTAGCAGCAAGTATCTCTGCCTCCAATGAAAGCATTTTCAAGTACATCCACGGTGGAATAGAGAAAGAGAAAAGACGGCTCCGTCAGTGAACTGCAGCAGGGATTCCAAGATAAAGGGGAGCAAAAGCTGCCGAGATATTAAACAATTACTTAGCATCAGCCTTTTAGAAATGACAAAGGTGGAGGTTGCCCTGAACCAGGCGCTTTCCAAAGGGGTTAGACAAGCCTGGGGGTGGCAGCTGATGGGATGGAGGGGAGGTTTGGCTTCGTCCATCTGCTTCTCGCTGCTCACAGTCCTTGGTGACTGGTGGTGCTTCCCGTTCCCCTCGCCAAAATGTTACACTTCCTTGTGCCTGGTGGGGAGCTAAGTGATGGGCAGCTGTGCTGAGGAGTCCAGACTTGGCCTCTGTTATGGCTGGGGAAGGATGAAGGATTGAGTTGGCTTGGCTGTGTTCAGCCACGTCGATAGAACAGAGCGCTAATTGGATCACAGCAGTTACTCCGTGGAGCACAGCTAATCCTTCCTTGTCTCCTTCTCTCCTGCCCTAAAATGATGGAGACTGAACTGGGGACAGACCCAGGATTGCAGGGAGTTGTTTTGTGTCTGGGGCACTGAATTTTCAGCCTTTACTTAGGAAGATCTTGCCCAGCCCCTTTTCCTGAATAGCAGCAAGTGACAGAGATCAAATACATCTCCTGCTTTCATCCCTTCTTTTCTTAGCAAAGGCACATCAGGAGCTGTAGCACTGCCCTAGAAACCATCACAGCACACAGCAGGGCTGTGGGAACCACTGGCAAGTCAGTTAATTTTGGCAGCCCACCTGCATTGTGCAGTTCAGGTCTTCCCATTCCACAAAGGATCTAGGTTGACCGGGAGAGGTTCAGAGGGGGTGACAGAAGTGATCAGAAGTCTGTAACAGCCTCTGTGCCAGGGCTGAGCAGGGAGCACTGGCTCTTCCTTCTGAAAGAGTGCTGACTTCAGACGTGCCTGAGAAAGGTCCCTGGAGTCGTGAGAGGCCTGCAGGGGATGGGCAGGGGTTGGTTGTGCACCACAGCTTCCAGCACAAGAGCTAGAAAGCACCAGTGAAGCTTCCTCGGGTAGGTGTGTTCTGTCCCGGTTAGAAGGCAGAATTGTGTCCCACCTCCCTTATCCCTCAGTTTCCCAGGTAGAGAGGTAAATAAGGAAGGCAGGGGGAATGAAAACCTTGCACCCAATTGAAAATTAACAAAATGAAATATATTTAACAGGGAACAGAGAGGAAGAAGGGTAGGGGTTTAAACAGGGTACAGAAAGGAAGAAGGGTAGGGGTTTAACAGGGAAGGGGGGTTGTAGGAACAACAAGGCAAGGAAGATTAAACTTCCAAATATACAAAACCCAAATGCTGTGCTGAGGCTCCCAGTGCTGGATCTCGCTGGATTGAGGTGGATTGAAGCTGGATGCACAATCCTTGGACGTGGATGGAGGCAGGGAAGAGTCTGTAGATCAGGCCCAGGTCTCCAAGATGGCCACGGCCACGTGTAGCACAGGGAGCAGCAGAGCAGCGTGTGCCCAGGTACAAGGTCAAAGGAGCAAGAGCAAGAGAGCAAGAGCAAGAAGAGAGAGAGTCGTGCCTTTCTTGCCCCTTTTATAGACCTTGGCAGGAAGTCCCGAGGACAGGAAGAGGGCAGTGGGACTAGGACAGGTGTACGCCCCTTTCATTCAGGCTTGTACCTGGTTTAGGGTTTCAGATCTCCACCCACCAGGGGCAGCAGGTTTCAAACCATTACAAGGTGGCAGGATCAAAAGGAGCAAGAGGAGGTTGGTGCCTGCAGTGGTAGTTCAGCTGAGGAGCTCCTTGCTGCAGGACAGTTCACACAGTATAAAAAGGGCAAGAAAATGAGGAATGGAAGAGAAATCTGCTCAGGGATAGTAAGAACACGAGAGCAGGGTCCAACTCTGAATGTCCCCGAGACAC
>NW_008582443.1:38392-38834 GCF_000691845.1 Merops nubicus | reverse complement strand
AGGGAAAGATTATGTTTGCTACTCATTCTTCTGCTTTTCCCAGGTATCTGGTTTTGGCTGCTGCCAGAGAGAGCTACACAGATGTTGGGCTGACCCTTCTCTGTGCCTGGGTGTCTTTCTGTTGCTGTGTTCTGGTGGTAATGGTCTCACTGCAGCAGCAGTAGGGTGGCAGAGCTCTTTCGGTCAGTCTGTGTGGCTTTCTCTGCTGCTGTGGCTGGGGCCATGCAGTTAGACATGGCAGGCAGTAAAAACCATCCCAGGGTCTCCCTCTCCAACACACTGCAGTCGTGGCCGTGACCTCAGTGCAAGCATGATCCTGCCAGCATTAAATGGAGCTGAAAATGTTGGTGTTGCTGCTAAACAGGAGATGTTTCAAGAGTGGGCACGAGCGAAGGAACACTGCTGGTGCTTCAGCTGGTGAATGAGCAGTGTAACCTTTGTT
>NW_008582443.1:19251-38367 GCF_000691845.1 Merops nubicus | reverse complement strand
CCTGAGATCCTGGCTCTCTACAGCAACCCAGAATTAGACAAAGAAAGCAATTAGCAACGTAGATTCTTTCTGCATTTTTCTGTAACTACCTGGAAAATGAGAAAAGTCCCATCAGGAGCCCACTCGTTCTGATGTGAACAGGGAGCAGCTCGCCTGAGATCAGCAGCGTTACCCAGATCTGTGCCAGTTGGATTTGCAGCTACTGGCCTCTCAGCTTGCATGTGTTTTCATGAGGCATTTGCACTCTCCCTTCTGCAAACAGTCTCTGCAGCAACGCTCCAGGCGGTGGCAGGGTAGGTGTGAAACGGGGTCTCATTAGGATCTTAGCAAATGCCAAGTGAGACGTCTTGACAAGGATTCTCTCCTTCCCTCCCAGTCATCTAAAGGGCTGTGCCAGGGCAGAACAGGTAGTGGAGACAGAAAGGCTCCTGCACAGTGCAGAGGGGCTGATCCTGTCTAATCCTGCAGAAGTGAGAATGCCTGGTAAGCATGAAGGGCTCGTTTTGTTGCATGTTGAAGGGATTTACTCAAACCTGCCACAACTCCAGCTCCCTCTGGGACCAGACCTGGGGCAGGGTCAGAGCCAAAGCAGCGTTCCCCTGGGAGAGACCAGCCAAAGGCACCTCTGTGCTGCTACAATCTGCTCGGAAGCCAGTCAGGGATTGACTTCTGGATGAACTTTCCCCTGTTGAAGGCTTGTTCTTGTGATGGCAATGTGCTGAGACTGCAGAAGGGTCCGGCAGGATTAGAGTGGGAGGAGCTCTCTGGGGGGAGAGGAAGATGGGGAATGGAATGCTTCAGTCAACTAATTCAAAGTTGTTTTTTAATTAAAAAAAAAAAGGAGTGAAGAGAGAATGAGATAAAAGTCAAAGAGAAGAGAAATCTGCTTAAGGCTGGGCAGACCTATCATGCAAATAAGGATTTTAAGTGGAAATTTTTTTTTAAAAATAGCAATAAAGAGAAGTGAAAAAGTAGCCAGTGTAAAAATGAAGTTGCTGAGTCAGTCCTGGAAAGAGTTCAGAAGAAAGGGCTTCTTTTTTTTTTTTTCCCAAATAGATCTTTCCCTGTAAATAATAAATGAAATAGGAACCAATAACACAGAAGTTCTGGAGTTTGTGAATGCTGAGTGTGCTTCTTCTCATTTCAACTACTTTTTAAAAGACATTCATGGGGGAACTGCCCTGCCCCAGCAGCTGGACCCAAGGGTTTGCAGGGTTTTCTTGTGCAAGTTAGTGATTAGGAGGCATATGGGAGAGGGATGGAACCAGTAGGGATGATGTCCTCGTGCCCTTTGCTCAGCAAAGCCTCTGTGTTGGGTGTATGGAAGCACCACCTCAGTGTGAGGTGGAGTGGGAGTGATCTGCAGCCTCAGTCCCATAT
This sequence comes from Merops nubicus, assembly GCF_000691845.1. Taxonomy (NCBI): domain Eukaryota; kingdom Metazoa; phylum Chordata; class Aves; order Coraciiformes; family Meropidae; genus Merops; species Merops nubicus. The sequence goes on along the minus strand of NW_008582443.1, from coordinate 36,987 downwards.
GAGCCCAGGAGAAGCTGACAAGTCTGGGCTCCTGCTTGATGTCATGAGCCTGAGTTTGGCAGCCAGCTCTTGGAGAGCTGCATGTCTGGTGTGTTTGTGCAGCTCCTTGAGGGCTCCAGCTCCTACCTGGGGCTGCTGGACACGATGGCAGAGCAGTGACACGACCCAGCACAGAGAGCCCAGACCCTGGTGCACCTGGAGGGTCAGCCAGCAGAGAAGCTTTGCTACGTCTCCTCAAGGTTGACTTCTTCCATGCAGAAGCACTGTCCTGCAAAGCTGCTCTTTTCACCCAAGAGCACATTGGCTCCAGGCTGAGAAGATGAGGCAGGCTTTGGTCATAGCTGTGCTGTGTCCCCTGGGAGAACTGTCCTGTGAGGCACCATGTGGAGGCTGTTGTCCATCAATCCATAACCTCTTCCTTCTGATGGCAGGCAACTGAAGCTGCTGTAGAAACAGGGAAACACCTTTGCCTGATGGTACTTTTCATTTTCCTCCTGGAAGTCTCCAGTAGCAATCCTAAAATCTGTCAGTCTTTCACAAATCCTCCACTGCAGGAGATGAGCAAAGCCTCTGAGAGGCTGATCAGGCAGCAGCATTAATAACCAGCCACCTATAGCCACTAAGCAGGTGGAAGAAGCCCTGTGGATTCACAGTTTGCTGTGCCAGTAGAAATGTCACAGAAAGCCACCCAACCATCTGGTCAACGCTGCCTTTCCCACAGCCCTCCTCCTCCTGTCACCTCTGTCCCACCTCCAGGCGTGGTCACAAGGTGCATGGCCAGTTGGCTGCTGGGAGGTCCTGCTCCAGCCTGCCAGATGATGACCTGACCTTGGTTATTGGTGTCTTCATCCCCTCTGGGCTGAGCTGTAGTGAAGTGATGCTCCTGGGCATGGAGCCCTTCATCACTTAGGAGATTCCAGCTAAGGGATGCTGTAATGAGTCTCCTTAGCAGCACAGGCTCCTTGGTGTTCACTGGCTCTGGGGCTTTTTCTCCCTCTACTTTGCAGGCTGACTTGTGATTTGAATCAAGTTCAAGTTCCTATCAGTCCTGATCTTCTTGCTGTTGTCTGAGGTTGTATCTGAGTTATGCAGGACCCATCTAACACTTCCAGGAAGACCTGGAGAAGCAGGGCACCAGAGGAACCTGTGCTGTAGGGATACCTGACTATAGTTTATACTCCCACAAAGCAGATTGTAGCTTTCCAGAGCCTTCTGATGGGACAGCTGAAGTGCCTGTCCCCTCAGTGTCCACAGGATGTGTGTGTTGACACTGAGCTTTTCCTCTTCACCCTGCAGCACAGATGTCTGTCCGTCCATCTGCCCATCCAGAGAGAAGCAGAGGGATTGTCACCTCCCTGTGTCCTGCCCTTTGATCTGCTTGGCCCCAAACTAGTGTTACTCCATTTATGGGAAACATCTTCTGACCCTCGACCATCCCAAACTGGCCTTGGGTTGGGAGTACCCAGGAGGATGGTTTGGGCTTTGAATTCCCTGCACAAGCACTGGGAAAAGGACAGAGCTGCCTTCTCCAGTAAGGTGAAGGGTTACATCCCTCTCTGTGGTCCCAGCACTACAGCAAGGGGGAAAACATGAGACCCAAGAAAAGCAACTGGCAACAAATCTCCTTCCTAGAAGCTCCCACAAAGCTCTGAACTTCTTTGGGTGTTCCTAAGAGATACCCAGCTTGAGGCTCTGTTTGGAGGGTGGGCCCTGGGAGAGAGGCTCAGCCCTGGACACGTGTCCCTTGCTTGCACTTGGTGATTCCTCGCTTGCTCGTGAGCACAAACTATTCCTGAGCACTCCCCAAATTCCTCTGCTGGCTTCAGGAGCCCTGTTGTGGTGTCACCTTATGGCTGCTGCAAGGCTCATCACGGGGGGAGTTCTCCTGAACAGTTTCACCTCTTCTCCCTGGCAGGGCGAGTGGGTTGTAGCTGTAATGATGTGTTAGAATGCATTGCAAGGCACGTCCCAGCAGGTGTCTGATTCTTGCTGTACAGCAGTTTCAAAGGTCCTTTACTTCTTTTACAAAGGCACGTGGGGTCTGTTAACACACACATGAAGGCTGAAGGTCACAGTTCCACAGGCACTGTTGGCCTTGGGGTGAAACTATGATTCTATGAACTTCTGGTAGCTCATGTCCTAAGATGGGATTTATGATGAAATCCCTCCCCGACCAAAAGACAGATGCAAACTTCTCCCCCTCCTGGGCTGAGTGGTGGGAGTGACTCTTGGATTTTGTCAGATATGCCTACCAAAAAAAAGTCACTGTTGTTAGAGTTAAGGGACAGAGCACCTATTTTTTTCCTACTAGGAAAAGAAGCAGGGGCTTAAGAACCCTTGTAACAGTGGATGAGATCAGGCTGTGGTTTGTAGCATCCTTGTGTGTAGCATGTGGCTGCTGGAACTCTGTTTTGGCAGGGCAGGGGAAGCCAAGGGGAGCAGCTCCTGAAGGGTAGGGATGGACACAGGGAGGCTCACTGCTGTCCCTCCACGTGTCTGTGTTTTAACTTTCTGAAGCAGGTGATGGGGACAGGGATTTCACTAGGTACAGAGCCCACTTGCTTGACAGGCTGAAGGAAGCACACGTGACCCCCAGAGTGACTCTCTCATGCTGGAGTGGCCCAGAAGAGGCTCTGGGTGCCTGCCAAACTGATGGGAGCTAGAGCAGCCACAGTGCCTTCACCAAGAGCCCTGCCTGATCAGGGCCCTGGATGTACAGCCATAAAAAGAAGCTAGTGCCTCTCCAGACTTCTCCCTCTAGTATAAATCACCTGTTTGTTTGTTTTTTTTTTTTTTCTTTCAATGAAAGAAAAAGCCCCAGAATATTATCTTTTAAACATTTTCTTTTTGGGAGACAAATCTGAATGGAAACCAATCCATCCAGCTGGGAGATGAGCTATGCTGCAGCTGCAGGCCAGCTGGGACATTTGTTAGCCCAGGGTGTCCCGTTTGTGTCCAGGCACCATGAGTTAGTGCTGTAGCACTGGGGTGTGGGCAGGATGAATCCACTGCTGAAGACACAGCGAGTGCAATTTTCTTCCTCCTTTGTCTGTGCACGAAAGACACCTCACTTTAATCTTTTCTTTCCAAGCACAAATTAATCTTCTAAAGAAAACAAGGACAATGTTTGGCCTGGTGAGGTGGGTGCAAGTGAGATGTGTCTCCCTTCCACCCTTCTTCCATCAGCAGAGGAGGGGGCTGAGCCCTTCTCAGACCACAGGCCAATGGTGAGAGGATGACACGAAGGAGCTGACTTTGCCTTGTGCAGAGACCCTGTCGGGCAGGTCTGAGAGCAAAAGCTTCATTCCAGATGGCTGGGCAATTGGGAGAGCCTTTTGTGGCAGCAGCAACATCAGCTGCAGTCTGTATCTGCTTTGATAAAACCCTCAGTGTTAGAAAACCTGGAATGCAGAGGGGTGAAGGGGAGCACTAAAGTGAGCACGAGGCACTGCTGGCTAATGAAGGGAGCTTCAGGGAGGAGAAATGTGCTTCTTCTGAAGAAGAAGCAAGTGGTGGAGTCCAAGACCTATGGAGTTGGTAACTGAGTGAGTTTCAGACTGCTGGGGAACTAGCTGCAGCAGCAGGCACCCACCCTGGCAGCTGAGAGGAGGAGAAATAGCTGAGCAAGACGTTGGCTTATCCCTGAGAGAACAGAATTAGTTGTTTGGGAAGACAGCATATTAGAGGGGGGTGAAAGGTGGGTGAACACTGCCCTGTCTCTTTGTTGAATTCCTGCCCTATCACTGGATTTTTGGATGTTAGATTACACCCTTTCCCTTTCAGCCCCTGCCCACTCTAATATATGAGCACTACCCTCTGTCCTCTGCCAGCCCTGTGCTCATGGCCACAATTAGAGAGCAGGATCCAGAGCTGCTGGAGTCACTGCTGTGCTCCACTCCTGGCTTTGTTGCAGATAAATTGAAGCTAATCAACCACATCTCTGAGTAGGACTTGGGGCTTATAGGTGTGAGGGCAAAGAAGGCCACCCTGGTTGTCTCAGGGGCTGTAGGAGCGTGCTCAGGGGTGTGTGGCTGACTGCTGCTGTTCCACGTGGGCTTGCAGCTCTTCCAGCCAGGGATTTGGGGTTAGAGGGGGCTGCCTGAGCTGGGGGGCTGCTGAGCTGGTGACAGCAAAACGTGTCACCCTGGCAGCTGCATCTCTTTCACAGGGGGCTCCAGCCCTCATTTCGAGGCTGCAGGGAACTGCAGAACCAGCTCGTGCTGATGGCAGCCTTGACCAGGTCACATTTTCCACTGTTTCTCACAGTGAACACCTTCAGCTTCCATCCACTGGTTCTTGCCCTACTCTGCCTTCTCAGCCTGAACATCTTGAACCTGTCACCAGCAGCCCATGAGACCTTGGCTCCCTTGGTCTCCTCTCCAAGGCAACCACTCATCTCCCTCCAGAGAGTGCTTTTTTAAATGTTTCTGTCCATCTCCCATGAAGCCTCTTTTCCCTTCTTTTGTGCTCTGATACTAACCATGTTTTTACAACGACTCCTTGGTTTGCTGCCCCAGTTTCCAGCCTGTGCCAGTGGCCTTCCATCCACAGCATTTAGTGGACACAGGATGGTCTAGCAGGCTTAGGAGGGCTCAGTCTGTAAGCACACCTCATTTCCCTACCCAGGAACCTGTTGAACACTATCTATCTCCACTGAGCCTTGGATTCAGCCTGGAAAAAGCTGTCACACAGCTCCAGCTTGTAACAAGGGGCCGGTTCTAAATTGGGGTAATCATTTAGCTAATAAACACCCATTAAAGGTTAGATTAAACCATGTTTTCTTCCTTTGCTGATCTGTCCTCGTTTCTTATTTAGTGGCTGCGTTGAGGAATGTTCACACATGATTGCTTATGATGTTTTAATTGTCTTTGAAATGTTGTTTCACAGCTCGGGTTGAAACCTGGGTGAAGTGCTGAGAAGCAAGGCATCTAACTGGTGACTGGCTGCTTCACAGTGGTGCAGGGCTACCTCTTCTTCTTTTTGACCACTTAATGGCTGGCAACAGTCAATCAGTTTTCAGCTTGCTGAGCCTGGAGTCCTTCCTCTTGTTAGGAGCAGTGAGAAATCACCAGGAAAAAGCTGTGCTGCTAATACCCGAGGAGTGCAGCTCACCAACTGCTATTAATCTTAATGCAAACCAGACATTCCCACTTAAATCCTATCATCCTTAATGGAGTGATGCAGTTAAAGCAAACAGCCAGTGGCCCTGGGGCAAAGATGTTTTGGCTTCATTGAGGGTTTTTTTTTTTTGATCTGGCAAGGAGCAAGCCCTTGGTGTGCGGATCTGGAGCTGTCCTCGGAGCGATGCTGTGGGCAGGCCTGGAGGAGTGGGGGGGATGTCCTCGTGTGGGGTGTGGGTGGCCCGTGGGAGCCTGGGGAAGGGAGAGAGCTGGGCTCTGCCCAAAGGGCTCAGAGCTTGGAGGAGTTCTCCTGTTCCTGGGTCAGGATTTCTGCTCCTTGGGGCCCTTCCCCTGGCGCTGCACGGTGGCTGAAGCGATGGCTTCACGGGGTCCCTTCCAGTCCCTGTCACACAGTCCCTCAGTCCCTGTCACACAGTCCCTGTCACACAGTCCCTCAGTCCCTGTCACACAGTCCCTGTCACACAGGGCTCTCTCCAGCCCTGGTGCTTCAGGGAAGGGACTCAGCAGCCACCGTTTGCCTCAGAACAGCTTGTGTGGTGTTTCTAGTGCAAACAGGGCCCCTTCTCCCTGCAGGAGGGTAATAACTGACTAGAGAAACAAGGGAACCCTCTGAGCAGCCCTGACTGTGCTGGAGAAAGGAAATCAATCCGTGACAATCCCAGCTGAAGCACGGAGGAGATGGTTCTAAATTTAGCTGCAGCCTGCCTGGGGCTCCTGAGCTCTCTGCCTGCCGGGGCAGTTGCTCGCAGCGTTTGTGCAGCTTAGAAGCTGAATCTGCATCCAAAGGCTGCAGGCAAGGCAGGAGAGCAAGGCACTTGCTCTGCTGAATTTCCAGGGACCTCTCTAAAGTCTTTGAGGCTCGTGGAGTGCGCTTGGTGGTTGTCTGAAAAAGAAAAATGCTGTTCTACATAGATGGGAAGAGCAAGAGCCTGTGCCCCCCCAGGGCTCGCAGCCTGCACGGGGAAGTCAGAGCTCTCCTCATCCTCACCTCACCGTGGGGTGGCTGGAGCTGGTGAGATGAAGAGATTTGCCTCTGGTTGTACAGGGAAAAGGGAGCCCAGCTACAGAGCTGGCTTCTTGGGGACATCAGTTCAAACCCAGCTTCTTTCTGTAGCTGCAGACAAAGCAGGTGAGGTCTCCTCGACCTGTTGTTTTGCCCTTGGCATTCCCCAGCAAAAGGATCCCTCTGAAAGCAGATGTAGCACAGCCACTGCTTGGGAGTAAGAAATGCTGGGTCTTTTTAAGGAAAAAAAAATAAACACACACTTCATTTAGACACTGCTTGTTACCTTTTCTCAACAGGCAATTTGTAGATGCCACATTTAGGCCTGGAAGCAAACTAGAGACTATCATATGTCTCAAACCTGCAAATTCTAGGAGAATATGCTTACTGGGGCTGAGAAAAGCTTACCCAGGCTCACATCTGAGAATGCCAGCAGCACTGCAAATTGAATTCCTGGGGGAAGAGAAGCTGCGTGGTTGTGGCCAGAGGAAATTGCTCCTGCTCAGGGAAGATGGAATGGCTATTGCTGTGAAAGTGTAACCCTAGATTTGGTGGGAGGGGTGCCAAAACCAGCACATGGCTCCCAGCACTGCCTGTTTTGATGGGTGAGTGCAGCAGCTGCAGGATGCAAAGCAACAAACCCCCCCCAGCTCCTGGAGTGGTGGGCAGCACTGCTGAGTGAATGAGAGGCAGAAATGGAAAGCACTTGGAGTGATCTACTTGCCTCTTGAATGTTCTCTGGAAGGGGTCATTGTTAATGTTGCTGCTTCCCCTCTAAACAGAAACACCTCGACAGGGAATTTAGCAGAAGCTGAAGGGATTACTGCCTGTTACAATCTCTCACTTCTAAAAAGTTAATGTGTAAGTAACGTGTGAGCCTAGACACGTATTGCAAGACTGATTTAGGATCTTAAAGAGGATTCTGCCTTTCATTCTGGCTTTTATTAAAAGCTTTGTAGTACATCTTTAAAGAGCCACTAAAGCCACGCGGAAAACATAAAGGAGAAAAGAATAGAAGCAGAAAGGTTTTTAAATGGATTTCTTACCCCATTTTATCTCCTTGCTACCCAAAGTTTAAAGCTATTTGCATAAAAACATGATGTTAATTTTTTTCCCTCTAAAACCACAACTACTCTCCCTCTTCACATTCTTCCCCTGAAAGCTGTGAGCCAGTGGGGAGGATCAGAATGCCTCTGATTTGGAAGTTCATCCAAACTTCATCTAACTGCAGTCTGGTTGAGATAGGAGCAAGCACAACTATGCTGCTGGTGGCGTTTGGGCAGCGTTAACTGGTCCTCAGTAGGGGCTGAAGTTTCAAAGAAACTGGGAAAGAGCTGGGGGACAAGGGAGCTGTGTGGATCTATGGAGGATGTGGGTTTTACTGGAGGTTTGCATGCCCACGGGGTTCCTGCAAAACCTTGCAGATATAGTAGCTTGTATGGGCAGATGCTGCTGAGTTCCTGCTGTATTTCACCTCTAATTTTGGAAAGAAAACCAGCGTGGCACACAGCTTTTGGGATACTTGAGGTCTCCTTCTGTAGGAGCCCTCCTGAGTTTGCTGTGTGATGGAAGAACATCCGCTGTTCAATTTTACCTTCTTTTTTCCTCCCTTCCTTTAACTTCTTAAGTCCTTTCAACTCTCAGCCACCTAAAACACTGCAAGGAGGACTGCCTGATTTCAGGTGAGGAGGGAACAGCAGGAACAGATGGTTTCCTCAGCACCAGAGCCTGGTTTCCATGCCAATACAGCCTGGCGACAAAGAACAAGGAGGCAAACTCTGCTGACAAAGGGTGTGGGAGCTGGTGTCTGAAAGTTTCTCAAGGCTCTGGTGATCCTGTAACAGGTGGCAGCCACATGGAGCTACCTTCTAATCAGAAGGGATTTTATTTTTTTTGTTTTAAATTTGGCCTAAGCCACTGAACAAAGCAGAGAAAAGTTCCTAGCAGCATCTGGTGGAATGCAGATGCACTGCTGCTGTCAGGCACATTGTAGCCAGCTCACCAGCCCTGGAAGAGGAGCAAGGAGGCACCACGATTTCCATATAGATAAGGTCAGATTGTGTTCCTCTGTAGGCATTAAGGTGGGTTTATTATCCTGTTCATTCTTAGCAAAGCTGTTTGCCCCACTCTGAGCAGCTCCTGAGAACCCCATTTGTCCTTGGCTGTGGAAGGAATCTCCTAGAAGCTCTAAGAACATGTGGCAATCTGCCCAGCACTCTGCTGTGCCTCTCCACTTGGGCTCTCAGGAGGAATGGGGAAAGAGGCTCTGGAGCTTGTGGTGTGGCTCCAGACCTCAGCCACGCCAGGGTCTAACTCTAAGGATTAATGAGCTGTGATGTGCAGAGAGGGAAACTGAGGCACAGCGTGAAGGAAAAAGCGGCTGGCTTGGAAGAGCAGAAGCAGGACTGGCACCCACCTTCTGAGGCAGAGAAGCTGGTCCTGACTTCTGCTCTGGAAAACTTGCTTTGCTGAACCCCAGGTGGAGGCCACGCAACCAAAGAGTCAGGATCAAACGACTTCTTTCTTGATTCAAGCCTCAGTAGATCTGCACTAGCTCTCATGACTTTGAAATTACTCTGAGTTCACATCAGCAGCATCAGGCCTAGTGTGTGGCACAGGATAAAATGCCTGAGTGAAGGTTTCATGTTGTCTGACCCTCTGAAGCGTGCCTAGCAGCCAGCTGGATCAGGGGGGAACAGGTCTGCTAAAAGCTGGTTCAAGGACTGTTTTTCTGCCTTTGTTTCTCTTCAATCACCGAGCCAGACAGACCCACATGCTCTGCTGGAGCATTTCACAGTGTTTAGTGTTCAGAAATTAGAGGTGACTGTGCTTTGCTCTGAAAAATGCAGCAGGAGTCTGGGTCCTCCCCCCACCATTATTAACAATAAAGGAGAACTTCAAGCCACACTCCAGAGTTCCCAGATTTGTTTTGATTTGGACAAAATCCTTCCCATCAGCTGACTTCTCCTCACACGTGGGATTATATCCAAATCAAGTTGGATTTGATGGTGTAGCATTTTCTGGCTGAAAAGGTGTTGCAGGGAAATTTCACTAACCCAAGAGGAGCACTCCCAGACCCAGCAGGGTGAGGACACAAACGTAGAGCACGGGAGGCAGGGCACTGAGATCCTCCTGCTGCTGGCTACTAAACCTCTTGAATAGACTTGGTGGCCCTCTAATTCACACCTTTCAAGAGCTCTACCTGCAACAAACTGCCCAGCAGTGCAGAGAGCCTGGTGTTAGAGGCCAATGAAATGGTGCCTGCACAGTGTCTGCTCTGTTTAATAAAACACAGGCTTTCATTTCAGCAAAGTGATCTCAGCACATGGTGCTAAGTGCTGTAAACAGTTTTCAGGTGCTGAAAACCGACTGCTTGGGGAGCTGCAGCTGATAAAAAGCAAACCTAAAAGGCAAAGCCTTTCCACTGAGCTGAGGAAAGGTAGTGCTTTGTTCTCTGGGGAGTTTTCTTTCAGATCCCTCTGGCTGGCCACAGTCAACTGTGTGACTGGTGACTTCAGCTCATCGTTGTCTCTGGGGTATGTCTAGAAGTTCACAGCCCTCCTTGAGTGTCCAGGCCCAGGCATGGGCAGCCTTTGCTCTGCTGGCAGTCTGAGCTGTGCTGAATTTCTTCTGCTCATTGTGGAGTCCCATGAGTTCATTCCACACCTGCCGTGGCCTAGGAGCCTTTCTGGAGGTGGTTTGTGTAGCTGGGATAGTGCAGGGGAGCTGGCTGCTGGAGCTTCCCATGTCTAAACCCCACAGTGTGACACTGCCAGGGTCAGAGGGGTGACTGGGAGGCAGCAGGGTGTGTTTGGAGAATGAGCCAGAGTTCCACAGGCTCTCAGCAGGGAGTTTGTGGTTGTTCTTGCTGATGTCTGCTCTGGTGGGACTGCCTGGGGCAGGGTAAGTGCTCAGGATCTTGCACCTTTCATGTGTGTGTTGGAAGTGGGGAGCTCAGGAGGGCAAACAGAGGTTGTGAGCATGGTCACACCAGCAGCTTCACTTGGGGCAGATCAAGCTACCCTCAATTTCTGAAAGGCAATAGCTGAAGCACAGACTGAAGCCACTTTAACCAAGAGAGCTCCTCAACTGCATTCATTCACTGCTGGTTGCATTCAGAGCACACTTTCTACATGGGGCCAAGCTGTCGTGGAGCAATTTTATTCCAGATTTGTGTCTTAAATTTGCTTCCCTCCCCGTGGTACTGTTCCTGGTCAAAGAGGTGAACGCAGCACATCTGGCAGGGTCACTGTGGTGGTGACACTGCTCTGCTGCTGGGAGCTGCTCTGTGCCAGGTCTCCTGCCCTCCCCATCTCCTGCCCTCCCCATCTCCTGGGCTGTGCTAGGCACAAACAGAGATCCCAGCTAGGCATGAGGGACTTGGCTCAGAAGGATTTTTCCTTGCAGTTAGGTGCCAGGCAGAGCAGAGCATGGACTTGGAGACAGTGGTTCCCTGGGTGGCAGGAGTGCTGGGGGTCACAGATGCTTTTCTTGGCTGCTGTTTGTTACCCTCCTCACCTAATTGTCACACTACCTCTGTTTCTCTCTATCTGTTTGACATATCTGCCAGATTTTCCTTCCAGGCTTGGAGTGCAACAGAGACAGGGGTTGTCTTGTTGGGCCTGCAGTGCAGAGGAGGCTTCAGATCCACAGGGAAGCATCGACTGAAAAGAGGAGGTGGCAGGTTCAGAGCAAGCAAAAGGCACCTTCTTAGGCACCATGTAATGTGAGCTGTGGTGCTCCTTGCTGCCAGGACATTGTGGTGCAAAAAAGCCGATTTGAGGAGGGATGGGACAGAGTGAAGGAATAAAGATCTCCCTGGGAAGGTTCCTGTGTGGCAGATTGCTGGGAGCAGGGGAAATACTCTGGGGAAAGGCTGCTCTGTGTTTGTCCTGTTCTAATGCTGTTTCTTGGGTGTCTGTTATTGGGCAATGAACAGTGGACTGGCTTGATCTGTGGCCTGGCCCCTTGCTTCACTCCTGGGCTCTGAGACCTCAGGCTGCCACCTTCCCAGTGACCAGGATTCAGTGTTCCCTTCAGGATTCCATCCATGTCTCCATTCCTTGCCTGTTGCCTCTAGGTCCTGTCCAAACATCACCTTGAAAGCAGGAGACAACTGAGTTTACTTCTCCAGTCCCTTAGGAGTGACCAGGCTGCCCTAAAACACATCCCTGGGTGATGTGCTGTGAGGTGGGAGTGAAGTGATTGAACAGCAGAAGTTCTGCCAGGCCGTGGGTAAAAAGTGGCTGATTCTCACCCTGGAGTTGAAGTGCTAAAACTACCCTCAAATGCTTCAATAAATAGCAAGCTTGTAAATAACTCAGAGCATTGCACTCCCTAATAAAGCAGGAACAAATGTTACATCTTTCTGCAACGTGGATTAATGGTAATGGGGATGATGGGTGGAAGGAGTGATGGCTGTGAGGTGGTATTAAAATTCACTCACACTTCACAGGTTCCCATAAAAGGGAGGCTTCTGCAAAATAATTAATCATGCATTATAAATGCAGCTTTTATTAAAGACAAGCAAAAGCATAAACACAGCCAAGCCCTGAAGCACTTGTTCTTTGCAATGGTTAGGAAGTGCTTGGAAATAGGAGCCAACGTTTGGGATCCAGCCTAGCTCTGTTGTTGGTGCTGGAAGAGAAGCTGGGATGCAGAGGTGGCTTTGCTGCCTTGTTCCTGTCTTCCTTACAGGCTGCCATGGACTGCACTGTTTAGCCACAGATTTTCCTAAGCCCTGCAGTACTTGAGGTCTAGAAACAGCCCAGCTAGGTCCTTCCAAGCACTCGTCCTGGAGCTGAGCTCTGCAGAGCACTGTTATATAGCTGTTCACACTGTCCCTGTGCTGGCTGGGGATTCCCCCAGTGACAGAACACTCAAACCTTTGCCAAAGCAACTTCAGACTAACCCACAGTGTCCCACCAAAGCAGCAGAGAGTGTTAAGAGGAGGGGGAGCTGGTTTCCCTAAACGTTGCCCATGAAGAGCTCTCATGGCAGCTTCCCCATTGCATTAGGGAAGATGAAGTTGTTGGTTAGACTTCTGCTTCCCCAAACCCTGGAGCTGAGGAGTGGAAGCTTTGGGGGGTCTTTTTTATTCCCCTTGGGTTAGATCTGCTCTTTCAAGTTAAATCTAAGCTTTGAAAGGGAGAAAGTGGCAGAACTAGAAGGTGATGCAAGAAGAATATTAAGGGGAAGGGGGATTTTGTGACAGCACAGTAAGAGAGATGATTTATTTTGTCCTTCAAGCACTTTCTCTCAAAGGCTGCTAAAGCCCATTAAAACTTCTGTCTGAAGCTATGGTGAGATTCACTCCCTGGAAAGGACAGAGGTTTTACCATGGGGAGCCAGAAGTGGTGATGGCTCTGATTTCATTAGCAGAGCAGTTATCTGAGCTAAAAGGGTTTCTGCTAAATTAGCAGGGCCCTTGTTGCAATTAAAGTGCTCCTGTTTTGTAACCAAAGTCACTGTCGTTCGTTCGATTTTTGAGGGTGAGCCAGAAGACCACATTCAGAGTCATAGAGCTGTCAAACAGCAGGCACCAGAGAGGTTTGGGGAGATCATCCTATTCACAGACCCCTCGAGCTCCTTTCCTTGCACTTCCCTGATGTTCAAGAAAGCCCCAAAGCTGAATGTGTGAAGTTCAACGCATGGTGCAGAGTTGGGGAGCAGTGGATAAGCAAGACCCTTCCTTGCATGCACAGAGCAGAGTGTTTTCTTGCTTGTGCAGTGCAGCATTTCTTCTCTGTCACTGTGCCAGCTCTTCTGTGTGACCTGCAGCCTCTGAACTGCTTCTCCTGACCCTGAGCTCCCATGCCCCATGACTGTATGGAGACACACACCATGATGGAATGATTCCTGGGTAGGTAAGTCTTGCAAGAATCCCCTTTGCCAGCATGGTGTCAGCTCAGAAAATATTCTACATTCAGGAAAAGTATAAATCCCAGCAGCAAAATCCTCCCTTTCTGCTCAGCTCCATCCTTTTGACTGCCAGGTCCATGGTTCCTCTACCCACAGAGCCTGTGGCTCCAGTTCTTCCCTGGAGACCAGCCAGGGATGCTGCCAGCTCACACCATTGCTGCCAGCTCTCACCATTCCTGTGTCTGCTGACTGCTCTGAGGTACATTGGAGCCTTCCAGGACCATTTTGACACGGCAGCTGTCCTCAGTTGTCACACAGGCTATTAAATATTTAATTTGTCCATGACTTGAGGACCAGCCGTGATCAAAGGGACAAAGTAGCTGCTGTTCAGTAATGCTTGTTAATCAGAGCAGTTCTGATGAGCAGCTTTGACAAGATCTTGAGAGGTTTTTCTTAAAATTTCCACGGGGTGCTTGGATCTGTCACCCTGGAAAGAGGATACCTGTCAGCTCATAGCTCAGCAGAGTGTCCTCCTCTTTGACAGAGTCCCTGAAGAGCAGATTTCATCTGACCTAATGGTGGGGATGCCACACGTATTGTGCCTTTTGTCCAGCTACTGGAACTGGAGCTAAGCATCATAAAATGTGTTGTCTTTGAATGGTTCTGATGAAAAAGTATTGACATGAATTTCCTGTGCCACCCAGGCCTAAACTTGATGGTTGCCCCTTTCATTTGGAGACAAGACGTGACCTGGAATGAAAACACAACTCATGATCTGGAATGAAAACACAACTCATGCTCTTTCCTGTCACTAAATGTTCAAGTCAAATGAATTTTCAGCACCTTGTGAAGCTGGATATTATTTTCTTGTTCTCACTAAACACAGGGTACCACTGAACCACTCTCTTCTCTGTATGTTATCTGTGCCCTTGGATCTGCCATCAAATCTCAACTTTCCCATGTCTTTCTTCCCCTTCAGTGTGAAAACTGGCTCCTCCATTCACTCTGGACTATCTCCAGCCATTGCCACTGCCTGAAGGCTCCCCAGGCTCCAGCATCAAATCCAGCTCTAATTGCTTTTTGCTGGTCTGCATCACCCTGGAATGACAGAGGTCCAAAATGCCTTCCTGCCCATCTGTTTTCTCCAGCCCCTGGATGAAGCTCTCTTCTTCATCACTCCACAGTTTGACATGTGTAAGCATCTGAGTGGAAGACAAGTCACTGAAGCTGCAGCATCTGGGGCACAGAGGGGCAGAGCAGGGATGGTGCAGAACCCCTCGTTCTGAGTCCCTCTAGGTGGTGAGAGATCTTACAGCTGTCACCTCTTTTACTCCTTGCCCTAAATGATGACTAGGCCTGTCAAGTTGCTTTGCCAACACTGTAAATCCTTTCCATTACCCATTCAAACACCACTCAGCCAGCTGTTTCTTGTAGCTCTCCTGCTTATAAATCCTACCCTTAGTCCATGTATTTATTTAGGGCAATTAGTTCCATTGCTCCCAACACTGCTTCCTAGGTCAGCCTGAGTTAGCAGTGACTTTCATTCTCCTTCTCCCTTCTCCTCTTCCTGCATTCCTTCTCCAGGCTATCTTGCCCAATTTTCTTTCTGCCCCATTTTGCTGCTGCTGAATTCAGAACCCTCCATTTCCTACACCCTCAATTTCTCCTGGAAATGCTGCCCCCACTCCCCAGCACACCCTGAACCCCAGATGTTACCCAGATTGTGGGTAACCTGCGCCCCAAAACCAGAGCCTGGTGCATTTCAGTCCTAAAAATCCTCATGCCCAGGAGGAGCAGAGGCTCCCAGTGTGAGGGTTGTCCTTTATACCTCTGGATCTCTTCCAGGTCTTGGAACACCATTCCGTAGGCTTCTAATTAAAATCTTCAAAGGAGCAGAGAGGACATATGGGGAGCTGGGAACAGCTGAGTGAACTCTGGACACCTCTTCCCTGATGCCTTCTTTGTCCTTAGCTTCTGTGGGCTGGGGTGTTTGCTAGATAGCCAGTTCTGATCACAGGGAGAACATTTGATATAACCACTGCTATTAGCGATAATGAGAATAAATGATACAATAATGAAACCTTATTATATGCTTTTCGATGAGGGCCTTTCATCTGAAAGATTTCATAGTGCTTTGCAGGCTACTGAACATAGAAATCATTCTACTCACTAGGGAAATTCAGCGAGTGCAGGAATGGGGAGGGGGGGGAACTGTTGGAAAACATGCACTGAGCATGTGGGCCAGGGGGAGCAAACATACTGGATTCAACCAAAATTGTTCCTAAATGTAGGGGAAACAGGCTAGAATGCATTTATGCAGAACATTAAACAGCTACCCCTTGGCTAATACCTGTTGTTGGAGTGAGACAGATAAGAGATTCTAGGATCAAGGCTGGTATTTTCTTAAAAGAGCTCAAATGCTTGACTGTCATTTAATTCCAGTCCCTAAGTCCCCTTGGTTCCTTTGAAGCTACCAGCCCACCCTGGTTTCACATTCCACAGGGGGAAGGAACCTTCTGCAGCTGTGGTTACCTTTAGAACCCTGCCTGCCATGGGGACTCAGGGCTGGCTTGAAGAGAAGAGCATCACTCCCTGAAAAGCCAAGTCATAAGTGTTCCTCTTCCTCCTCTGCTGTAGATTTTGCTTTCCCTGGAGATCTCCCAGCCAAGCACTGACCAATGTTTGACCCTGCTTAGTTTATGATAGGTCAACAGGATGAAAATCCATAGCAGAAAATTTCCTGAGCATATTTATCTTTTGCAAAGGGGGGAAAAAAAATCAACATAAACCCCTAACCTCTAAAGACACCAACTGCCTCCTGCTTATTAAATGGCCCTTGTTTCTGTTTCTAGAAGCAGATTGAACAGGGCTGGCCCTGCAAGCAGGAGCTGTGTGCATTCCCCAGTGATGTATGAGGTTAATCACACTCTCAGAACAAGCCTCATGCAAAGCAGGACATCCCTTCTGCTGGCTGGCACCCAAGGAGCCGTGGGCAGGGGCAACAGCACAATCCATCTCCAGGCTCCCCATCACTCCCTGGGCTGGCACTGGCCCTGCTGTGTCCACCCCTTCCCTTGGGAGGCTATTCCAATGGTTAGTGGTTCTCATGGTGAAGAATTTTTTCCTGGACTCCAATTGGAATCTCCCCAGGAGCAACCTGCATCCCTTCCCCTTTGTTTTTTCCATGTGACTCCTTGTAAAGAGGGAGTCTCCTTCCTCTTGGTAGCCACCCTTCAAGCACTGGTGCATAAGGTCTCCCCTAAACCTTCTCTTGTCAAGGCTGAACAAGCCCAAATTTCTCAGCCTTTCTTCATACAGCAAGTCTTCCAGTCCCCTGATCATCCTCATGGCCCTTCTCTGGACCCTTTCCAGCCTGTCTGCATCTCTTCTGTGTAGTGGAGCCCAAAGCTGAACACAGTACTCAAGGTGTGGCCTGAGCAGTGCTGGGTGGGGTGGGACAATGACTGTTTCTCTGGAACACAGGCCCCTGTTGGTGCAGCCCTGCAGTTAGAGCATCCTGCAGGTGCCTTTGCCAGTGCAGCACACTGCTCATGTGGAGCCTGCTCTCCACCACGACCCCCAGCTCTCTTTCCACAGGGCTGATCTCCAGCCAGGTGGATCCCAGTCTGAGTTGCATTCCTGGACATGTGTTCCCAGATGCAAAGCCCTACATTTGTCCCTGTTGAACTTCTTACCAGCCCCTTCTTCCAGCCTGTCCAGATCCTCCTGGAGGGTGGATCTCCCTTCTGGAGCATCAACTACCCCACTTATTTTTGTGTCATCGTCAAAATCCATCAGGATGCCCTTAATCCCAGCACCCAATCCCAACCCAACACCTAAATCCAGTGCTGGTGAAAAGATGGCCTGCTAGTAATGCATGAACCTCTTGCAAAGCCTGTTGCACTGAGGGGCTGGGTGTGAGGCCTTTGGAAGGAGGAGGGAAGGGAATTCCCTGCCTCTGCTGCTTTGATGGGCTGAAGAGGAACATGATGGTCTCTCCAGGCTTCTATAAGAGCTCTGAAACTCTGGAGAGAAGCAAAAGTGGGTATTTGGGTCCCAACCTGTTGTGCCTCATGGTGGATATGGTTGGGCTGTGAGAGCTCACAGCCTGGAGGAGATCACAGAGGGAGCAACATTTGTAGACAAATTGAGTATGACCTTTCCTGACACACAAGAGGATTGAAAACCCCATCATGGATGGGAAAAACACCATTCCTCTACAGGGCTCTGGCAGCAGGTGAAAAGAGGAGTGACAGAAGAGGGCACGTAAGGGCAACGTGGCAGCTCTGTCAGCAGAGGTGTTTAAGAACAGATTAGATAGCTCTGACAAACATGGGAGCTGTTAGACTCCTGCCTTGGAGCAAGTGGAATGGACAAGATGTCTCTCAAGTCCTTCCCAGCCCTGTCTGCAGGAGTGGGCACCTGCCCAGCGAGGCTCCTGCTCATCCTGCTGGAGAGGGGGATCCCCCCAGGCCCTGTGTCAGCCAGGGTGACTTCTCTGCCCATGGGCAGTGGAGCCCAGCCCAGTGTACTGCTGCCTGTCTGAAGTGCTGGGGTGAAACCCCCAGCCCTGAATGAGGGTGGGCAGATGGATGATGCCCACAACCAGGAGCCTCCTGGTTGGTTTTCACCCAAGGTCTGGCCAGCCTTGGGTGGGGACTGATGAGGAGATCACCACCAGGTGCCCCAACCTTCCACATGCACTTGGAGGCAGGGCAAGAAGACCACTCT
>NW_008582443.1:7168-19184 GCF_000691845.1 Merops nubicus | reverse complement strand
GGTGGGGCACGAAGCTGAGTCTCTCTCCTGGCAGTTACTGGTCGCCTGGGTCCTCCCATCTCCCCTGGCATGGTTCTGGAGGCAGCTTGCTCCCTGCTGCACACCCTGTGCTGTGGGTGACTGGATTGATTTATTCCTCCCTCTGATGGTCTGGCACGGGGGGTTGTTGGGGTGTGATTTAAGAGCAGAGGGCTTTGGCTGTTGGTTTGCCTGTTGATGATAATGTCTTTCTTGGTTGGGCAAGTGGTCAGCAGAAGGCTGAGGGTGATCCCCCATCCTCTGCAGGCTGCTTTGGAGGCAGAGGTGGATGAGTAGCTTCCGAAGCTGTTGTATGAGCTGTCTGGAGCTGCTCTCTGCTTTCAGAAAGCTGAGTTTGAACCTGTGACTCTGAGCAGGGGTAGGTTACACACAGAGCTCCCTCCCTTTTCTCCACAGAGGCCGTGATGGGGATTGCTGGAGTGCAGATCAGGAACAGGAGAAGTATTTGGGTCTTTGGCAAGTATTTAAGTCGGGCATCGCTCTGAGAGATTTCTGCCTTTAAATAGCCAAGGGCAAGGGGGAAAAGGAGCTATAAGAAGCTGTCATGAAAATGATGTCTTGTCCAAAATGCATTTAGGATCAGTGCTGGGCTACCTTAGGGAGCAGTTATTTGTGTTAGGAGTCAGGAGAGATGTAAAAAAGCAAAGATGAGTTTAAGAAACCTGAAGGCATTTGATCTGGAGTTTCTGGCAGCTGTCCCAGCAGTGGGGTCATCACAACCCCCCACACTTGGAGGACTGTAGCATTTCCAAGCCTCTTATTCCTGTGGTGAACCCTGGAGAAATGGGCCATGAGATTCAAGAGCTGTTAGGAGCAAATGACTAATGCAGAGCAATAACAGACCTTTTTTTAACTTAGGTAATCTAGGCTAGAAAGAAGCCTGAATTAAATGCATGTAGTAGATTATTTACTATAAACTATTCACCCACCTCAACTTTAACTAGTTGAATGACTTGCTTGTGCTTAAAATAAATGTTTATTTTAACCCAAGCAGGCTGTAGAAGGCCTCAAACCTCTAGTGCTGCTATTGGCAAAATAGATTTTCTCAGAGTAGATACAAGGCTCTAATTACGATTTTGTTGGATGTCTCTCATCTCCATCTCTTAATATTTATCACCTATTTTCACTTCACTCCAGCCTTACTCTGGGCAATCACTCAGACTTGGCATGATATTTTCCCCTGAAATGGCTTTAATTCTCCAGTGATGGTTTCAGACCTTCGGAGCATCAGGAAAGGTTGTTCCCAATTGGCTTTAAAACAGCTCTTCAGTGGTCAGCTGCCCACCCCCTGCCCCAGGCAGTCTGCTGTGGGCTGGGCCCCTTCCCAGCACGGGCTCTCTCACGTGGCCCTGGCCATGCAGGGACCTCAGAGAGCTCTTCCCAACAATCCTCACCCACTGTCCTGTGCAAGAGTGGTCTTGGAATGGAGCCCTTGCTAGCAGAGGTTCCCTGTCACTCCTGGCCCTGGTGTTGGCCATGAATGTCTGTCGGAGTTGGGTCTGTGTTGGCTGGAGCCAGTGTCTGTCACAGAAAAGCAGTGTTGCCATGATAATGCTTGAGGCAGGTGCTGGCTGGGGTTTCCTAGGATGAATCTGGCACCCCATAACTCTCCTGCTGTGGCCCAGGGTGCTGGATATCCTTCCAGGCTGGCATCAGGGCTGTGGTTGGTGTGCAGGGCTCCCTGTGAGCCGTGTGGGGGTGTCTGCCCCACGACTGCACCTTCACCCCTCTCTGGGCTCCCCTGGGCCAGTGTGTTGTGGTACCAAATGAGTGTCCTCATGTCCTGGATCCTGCAGAGCAGAGAGCCCAGTGTCCTGGGCATTGGTGGCAGGAAGGTCCCCTCCAGCTGGCTGGGGCTGTTTTGCTTCCCCTGGGCTGGGAGGAGCAGGGCAGTCTCTGGGCATCACCACATGAGCATGCTGTGGCAGCTCTGCTAATCCATTCTGGCTGCATGAGAAGCATTTATTCTACGTCAGGGGGAGTGTGATGGATGGAGAGTCAGGTTTTTCCCCTCTATTATTTCAGCTCTCTGGTCTGTGGGTGATTTATTCAGTAGCATTTATGGTGTTACTAGTCTAAAACCAAAGGGGAAATTTATTCAACCCTTTCCTGCCTTTCTATTTTTTTTTTTTTTTTTCCCCCTTTGTGTTTTATTATACTTCTGCTTCCCCTCCCCCTGATTTAAAATCTTCCTTGCCTTTTGGGTAGATGGGTTCCACTCCCACACAGGGCAGCTTGCTTCTCTGCTGTTCAGCTCTCCCAACCAAGGGCAGCTTTTCCAGGGACTTCAAATGCCCCGTTTGGGTGATGGGCTCTTTCAAAACATTCTGTGTGTCACTGGAGGAGCTGCTGTGCATCAAACTTCTCTGGAAGGCTGGCCCCAGTGGTGAGTGGCTGAGCTTTTAAAAATCAAACCATATGTTCTTTGAAAATGAAATAAATGCTCTAGTCTTTGTCGCATCAAATTCGATCACAAAGCAGATGGGACACTTTGGGGCAATTGGCTTGCCCCTGTGTTTTGTCTTTTAATGTCATCTGATGGAAAAAAAAAACCCCACTTCTCAGTATCCTAAAATAAAAATCACTGTGTTTAACCACAGACCTGTGTACAGGGAGGCTGGAAAGGCTCAGGAGACTTCAGCTGCCTCTCCCCCTGGCTGTTCAGAGACCACTGCATATCGCAGGACCTCCTTCTGTTTGCAAGCTGGCATAAAACAACACACAAACCAGCACAGCTCCTCCAATTTAATCCCAAATAGAGGGGCAAAACCTTCATCTGCAGGGCTGCAAACCCCACTGGCGTTCTCCATGTGCCTGGGGCACAGCAGCCTCTGAAGGTGGCCACTGAATCAGCGGTGGCGCGCTGCACGCCCCGGCTCTGGCACTGCTGGGGATGTCTCTGCCTGTCTCCAGCAGCCCTGCACAGCCTGCAGGAGAGCATCTGTCACGTCGTGCAGTTTACAAACTGTTCCATCTTCTTCTGGTGCAGTTGTGCTTGGGTTAGGCTGCCTGCCCAGCAGACAGCAGCAGAGGAGGAGAGCCTGTTCTGGGACCAGTGACCCCCTGTCTCTGGGCACGCTGGCGAGGTGTGTGGGTAGCACCGGTCACACAGACACAATTCTTTTGCTTTTGAGTCAGAGCACAGAGAAACTTGACGAAGGAAGTTTGCTGCTAGTGGTAATGGGTTGGTTTTAAGTGGCACATAAACCTGCCTGCTCTTTATGGAGGCTGTCGGGCAATAAGGACATGGGGAATTATGAGAGTGGAGGCACCGTGCGACGGTGCTTTGCAGCTGATGTCTCACAGGGGATGTGCTATTTATTTATCTAAAGGAGCAGGTTTGCAGTGCTTGTTCAGAAGAACGGCTTCCAGGCCACTATGTCTCAGTGCCTGCATCCACTTCTTCATGTTCCCTTTGACAGACTCTAAATCTGGGGCAAGGAGGGGTTGGAGGGGCACGGGAGTGCCCTGGGAATGCTCCAAGTGATGTTGAGAGGAGCAATTTCTCACTGGAGACCTGTGGTGTTTTACAAAAGAGAGGCGTGCTGCTTTTGCTGAGAGCTGCATTTTTATTGTTGCTATTGTTGTTTACAAACCCAGCCCTTCGTTTAGGAGCGAAATGTTTAATTGCAGTTGGCTTTTCATGGTCTTTTACCAACCAGTGAAATAGAGGAGAGGATGAGAGAGAAAGGGTGTAAAACAAAAAGAGGAAAAATTCGTTTCTGCCTGGCTGTAAGGATTGGCAAAGGGCTTTTACTGTGCTGCAGCAGGAGAGGTCTCCTCCCTCCCTGCCCTCTGTCCTGGTGGGGCTCTGCATGGTGCTGGCACAGCCCAAGCTGTTTGCACCACCTACCATGGCTGTTTGCCATCCCAGGCCAGGAGAGAGCTTTCTTCAGAGTGATGCAGAGCTTTCTTCTGCTGACCTCTTGCCTGACATGAAATGATATTATCACTAACAGGCAGACCAGCAACCAAGGTCCTCCCTCTGCTACCACATGGTGCACCAGAGACCTGAAGTGCTGGACAACCAGAGGAGGAACAAGTGAATGCACTGGCTCACTGCAAAGGGTGTGCAGAAGGGAGCACACTGGCCAAGGAACCATGCCATGGGAGATGGAACCAGCCAGACAATGAGTCAAGTTATATAGTAGCTTCCCAGAGAGAAATTCATGAGCTTGCTCTGCCATCCTGGGAACTCCAGTTGCTGTGAAGAGTCAGGGAGCCCCTTTTGATAGCCAGAATCCCCACACAGCACATCCACTGTGTAGAGAGATCTCCCAACTCCACTGCAAGTGGTGTCAGTTCTTCCAGAGGTGGCTTCTTGTCCCACCCCCAAGTTATGTGGAAGGTGGGGGCACCTGGTGGTGATCTCCTAAGCAGTTCCCACCCAAGGCTGGCCAGAGCCTGTGTGAAAACCCATCAGGAAGGTCTTTCTTGACTGGTTGTGGACATCATCCATACACCAACCTTCATTCAGGGCTGGGAGTTTAACCCCAGCACTTCAAGCTCCTAAATTCAGCTCCTGCTGATCAATCTAATGAATTAGAAGGAGCCTAGAGCAACCCCCCTTTTCCATGGGAAGCTTTTTGGTGTGAATACCCCTCTGCACTGGCTATTGCAGGGGGTGTCTGGAGGCATGGACTGAAACCCATTCCACTAACGTGGTGTGGGGTAGATCTCCTGTAACATCCTTGTAAGGCTGGAGAATTACAGTTCCCCTTCCTGTGTGGAGAAGGGAAATGGAGCCCCAGAGGAATGCTCTGTGGAGAGGTGAGGTGTCCTTGAGTTGTCCTCCCTCCTTCACTTCTCCCTTGTTATATGCCACCTTTGACCCACAATGGTCTGATCTGCTTCCCACCTCCATCTCCTTTCACTTCTGGCTCTGAGAACCCCTTCCACCCAATCCCACAGGCACAGCTCCTTCCAGGAGCTCCTTTTGCACCCCACAGAGGGCTGCAGGGGTTTTTGGCACACAGAAGAGCAGGCTCTGGTTCTGCAGACACTCCCCTTTTCTCCTAACACCATTTTGAGCTGCTGCTTTTTCACAGAGCTTCAGTACAACCATTTTAAGGTGGGCACTAAAGAGCAGCACCGTGGTGCATAAAAACCAAAGGAGGACAAAATGAGTCAGGATGTGACCAGGTCCTCAAACAGCTCATGTTATTGCCTTGTCTTCCTGGGTTTGTCAAGTGCATCAACCGAGGTCATGATTATAAAACAAATAAATGAAATCCCAGGTTGCTGAAGGCTGCCTGTGTGGGGAGCTCACTCCAGCCTGAGGGCTGTCACCCTTCCCTGGGGGGCAGGACCTGGGTGGTGGGCTGGTGGCTCCAGAGGTCAGTGAACTAGAGGGGATGGTTCCAGGAGAAGGAATTCCACATGGAGGGCAGTGAAATTTCAGTGGTCACTGAGATCAGTGCTGCTCTGTTATCCTCCTGGCCTGAGAACTCTGCTGGTGTTCCTCATGGCACACACGACTCCCAGTTGAGGCCAACGAGCCCCCAGGTCTCTAGCTTTGTTTTTAATTTGGCAATAGCATTAGGAGGCACTTTAGGAGTCAGACAGAAAACCCAAGGAGCAGGCTCTTGTTGGAGCAAAGCAGAGTAAGAGCTTTTTGTTTGAGGTGCAAGCCAAACACACTCATTTGGGTCAAATCTGAAATGTTTGACATTTCTGACAGAAAAAAACTTTCCCACATTTGGGGGAGAAGCAGTAACCCCCAAAATCTGACTTTCTACTTGCTGAGATCTGACCAAAGGCCTTTCACACCCCTCTGCCAGACCGTGCAGTGAGACCTGGTGCTCCCTCAGCAGACCTGTCCAAAATTAGTGTCCTCAGGCCACCAGAAGGCAGGATGTCCACCCTCAGCAGCCAAGACACAATGAGCTGCTCACGTCCCATTGCAAATCCCTGGGGAACCACAATCTTAGAGCTCCTGCCTGCTGAGATCACTTGGGTTTCTCCAGGCTGGTGTCTGCCAGCTACGGCCCCGAGGCACATGTGGATAAAGAACTGCTCCTGGGTGTCCCCACAGCAGGGAAAGGCCAAGGACAAGTGGGACTGTGACTCTGGGAAGATGCATGATGTGGGAGGCCACAGCCTCACGTGTGGGACTGGCCTCCTGGAGTCAGCAGGCAAGGGAGAAGGGAGGTTTGGCACAGGAGTTGGGCTGTGGAACAGTCTGGAAGGCTGGAGGAAGGAAATTCTCCTATCCATCACTACAAAATAGCTGATGTTTTTAAATTCCTTCTCTCTTTATGCCTGGAACTGTGATGTTGTAACAGGTTTTGTAAAAATGAGAGACAGCCAGCCTGGGAGAGTCTGGAGAGGAGAAGATCTTCAGCCCCTCCTTGGCTGTCCTCCTGCCTGGGAGGGAACAGGTACCTGTCCTCATTCCAGGGGTGCTGGCTGTGCTAGAGCCTCCTCTTTCCTGCAGAACAAATAGAAGAATGAAATGAGGCTTCAAGGGATGGACCTATTTTGTAGATGATAATTTAGAGACAAATCCTTTTTACTTGTGTCCCCTCCTGAGCTGTCCCCATCCAGGAGAAGGGGTGGAGGAGGTGAGCAGAGCTCTGTGTGACAGGCAGCTTCAGGCTGGCTGGTCCCTCACCCTGCAGAGAGCTTCCAAGCAAGAGACCTTAGACAGTGTTTGAGCTCACTGCAAGGGGTGGAAGACAAATACACTCGCCACCTCCCTCATCAGTCCCATCCTGTGTATAATTTACAATACATCATGTTACATTTTTATTACTACACCATTGCTCAGGCTCTGGGCTGGCAGGATTCCCAGAAGACAATGCAGGAAGGCTTTTGAATTGAGACCTTAAACAGGAGGAGCAACTCCTTGGGAGCCTTTGTATCTCTATGTGGATTTAGCAAGCAGCTCTTAAAATAAGCTTTAATAAAACGTGGGTTTGTGTGTTAATAATTTCCAGGACTTCTTTTGTGATGGAATTGATACTGATAAAAAAAAAAGGCTGGGAAGAAGTCGTGGAGGAAATGAGAGTCACCTCAGTCATCTGCAGGTAATCGTTGCCAGTGTAGAGTGCAATTGTGTTTGAATTATAGGGCAATTAGTCTGTCAGGCTGGGAAGCATTATACAAGACCCCTGGAATTTCCTTGGAAGCTCTCAGTACCTCTTAGCCTTGAAATCTTGAGAGGTTTTAATAGGAAGAGCTGTGCTAATGCCATGTATTGATTTCCTACGTGTAGCAGACACTCTAGGGCACCTGAAAAACTGGTGACGTGTAGATATTGAGGGTCCCAAAACACAGTTCTGGAGTGAGGGTTGTGCAGGTGGCAGAAATGGTCCTTCCTGGGAACAGGGGCAACAGCACGTGCTGGGTGTGTGGGTGTGCAAGAAAATCCCCCTTGCTGCAGAGGCAGGAGTCTGCTCCCAGGGCAGGACTGAGGCATTGGTCCCAGAGTGCTCCCCTAAGGGTGGCTGGCATCACACTAGAATGCCTAAATTAACAAAATCTGGCAAGTTTTGGTGGAAAGATCTCTTTAATGCCCGGCCTCATTCTGACATGAGCAATAAGGGAAGTGCCAAGGCAGGTTAAAAATAGGCACCATCTCCAGCAAAGTTCAGGAGACCTGGAGCTGCAGGAAGCAAAATCCAGCACAGAAACAGATGCTGAGGGCAAGGACTGAGTTTATTTCTTCTCAAAAAAATGAATACCATGTCTTCTAACACTTGTGTTTCTATAAGGGTCATCTAATGAGTTAATAGCAATTGATAAGTTTAGTTTTAAAGGCTGTTTTAAAGGCAAGTTTAGTTTTAGTTTTTAGTTTTAAATCCTGCTTGGGCTTGTGAGTGACCCCATGGAAAAAATGAATACCATGTCTTCTAACACTTGTGTTTCTATAAGGGTCATCTAATGAGTTAATAGCAATTGCTAAGTTTAGTTTTAAAGGCTTTTCTTCCTGCTTAAATCCTGCTTGGGCTTGTGAGTGACCCCGTGGGTATGGCTGGAGTGGGTCACTCAGAGGCTCACAACATGTCCTGTAGCGCCTCAGTGACCTTCCAGATTCCTGTGGTTTCCTGGTGCCTGTCCCCCAGCCCTGCCCCATGGGTTTTGGTTGCAAGTTCTTGGGAGCAGAGCCTTGTCTTCTGCACAGCTCCTAGACCAGGGCAGACACACACCCTACTTGCTTCTGGAGCTTCTGCTCTTTGTCCTTTGCTTTATCAACCCTAACGTCTCACTGTAAGCACCAGGACTTCAAACTCTCAGTGCTCAGCAAGACCATGGAAGGCTCATTCCCTCCAGCCTGAGCAAAGGTTTTGGGAGGCTTTGTGTGAGCCAGCAAAAATAGCCAGTTCTCCCAGTCTGCCTCCTACCACTGCTGCCCTTGGGAATGTTCCTATTCGTTTTCTGCTCTAGGATTCACAAGGCTCTAGACAACATGAAGAGCTTTAGAGATAAGGGTGGGAGGGAGGAATTCTGCTTCAGCCTTGAGTCCCCCCCCAGTGATGCTGAAATATCTCCAGGTTTCTCTTTGTCTCTGTCAGCTCTTCTCAGAAGGATGTTTCCAACCTTGACGACTTGGGAGGGAGATGCAGACACTGAAAAAAATCCAATTTAATGTGAGACACGGAAATGTTTGGTAGATAAAGTGCTGTGGTTCTTCCTAATTTTCTCCTCTCTGCTTGGAATTGAAGCAGCTCCCTCTCTGCTGTGAACCAGTCTGAGCCTTCACGTTGCTCCTGTATGGATGGATCCCCTGTTTCCTCACACTGAAGTTCATCCAAGGTACTGCCTTTCCAAATTCACTGGCCTGCAGGCAGTGAATCTAAGGAATATATTCATTCTATAGTTCTTGTTACAGTCCATGCTCCTCATCAAGCTGAAAAACACAAAACAAAGCAGAGCTGTTGGGGAGCCAGGGTTTTAGAACATCTGCAGAGAATCCACATGGATTTGTAGCATTCCCTGTGTTCCTGGATTGGGTTTTCATGGTGTGCCAGTGAGCACCTCGTTCCACAGCAGATGATCACACACATGAAGTGGTGTGTTTATTTTGACTCCTGGTGTTCTCCTAAATCCATTCCTCCCTGTTGTCCTGACTTCTCTCTGCTCTCCCCACCTGGCTCCCAAACTCTCCTCCAGTTTGATGGCAGGTATGAAGAAAACACCCTTCTCCACAGCCAGGCTCTGCTTGCATCGTTATCCCACTCCAGATTGTGAATGAAAAATCTGATTGCATTTGAGGGTGTGCTTGTAGCTGGTAATTAACACCCAGCACACTCTGCCAGTGCTCCTCACGCTCGCTTTACAGAAACCTAGAGCTGGAAAAGAAGCCACCTGGAAAAACAACGTCTGCCAGTTGAGTTAAACCTTAAGTAAAATCCCCAGCCAAATGTCTGCAGAGTAAATCTGGTCAGGATGCTGGCTCTGCGCTGAGCTCAGGAGGTGTTTTCCAGCCACGGGCCCCCAGAGATTAGGAGCATTAAGCATTGATGGGACTTGTGCAGACAGATCTCCCCCTCTCCTGCCGTGTTCCAGCTGGGAGCGGATGCTTTATGGGGAGCTGCCTCCTCCAAACATGCAGTGGAAGTGCTGACAGAGCTGAGTTTTAAGTGCTGCTGGTGGAAATGCCTGCTTTCCAGATAACTTGGGAACTGGGCTTTGACACGAAGGCAGAGAATAAGTCCTGTACTAACAAATTAAGTCTGCAGCTTTCCAGGGAAAAACTAATCTGTACGTTAAACACGCCCGCGGGCCACGTGGCGCGGCTCCAGCCTTCTGGATTGCTCTCAGCCACGTGCTCCTCTTTGCTGTCCTTTCTGAACATGAGCTTAACAGAAAGGCTTAACACCCTTGTCCAAATGCTTCCCTAGCAGACATGTCCAAACCCCAGCCAGAGCAGCTGTCAGAGCCTGGGGTGTGAATGTTCACTGCCCTCAACTCCCTGCGCTCTCCGGCACCTACCGAGCTGGGGCAGAGGAGTTTAAGGGAGTTCTCTTGTGGAGAGCAGCCTTGTCCCCAGTGGCCACGTTGCCCTGTGCTTCTCTGATGTGACACCACTTCCACCAAGGAGGTGATCTCCTAGTGTGTGGGGTTTTTTGGCAGCTGTAAATTCAATGCCTGGCTGCAAGGGAACTAGGGAGCTGGTTCATTAACCCCCTCTGACAGCCACTGTCCTTACACGTGTGGCTTGTGGGGGGGTTGTTTTGTGTCTCCCAGTTCATGGCTGAGTAGGCTACAAGCTGATTTGCCTCCCCTTGATCTGCTTGTGCTTCTGTGTGACTTTGGCTCCTGAGAAGAGTCTGCTGGCTGATAGCACTCAGTAACCCTTCCAG
This sequence comes from Merops nubicus, assembly GCF_000691845.1. Classification (NCBI taxonomy): domain Eukaryota; kingdom Metazoa; phylum Chordata; class Aves; order Coraciiformes; family Meropidae; genus Merops; species Merops nubicus. The sequence continues at coordinate 8,838 of NW_008582443.1, read as the reverse complement.
AGAGCCAGCAAGTGCCAGGGTCACCAGCACGGCTCTGCCCAGCTCCTGCCCGTGGGCAGGCAGCAACAGGCTCCTGTGGCCTGGGTCTGAAGTGGGAAGAGAATCAGATCCACAGTTTTGTAGCTGAGATGCAATATGGCACCTGCAATAAGAATCTGCAAGGTGGCCACAGGCGTGAGTCCTCCTGGGAGGCAGCTTTCAGCTTTACACCCGTGTAGCTCTTCGGTTACTTGTGCCACAGGAGGCAGCCACGTGTGTGTGCATGCATCCACAGACACTTGTATGGGTACAGACAGCTAGAGGAGGTGAAAATTTGTTGCCTCCAAGGGTCTCAGGGCCAGATTTGGAGAGGCACTCGGATGCCCGAGGCTGCACTGGAATGGGACAAGACCCAAATGAGTTAGGGACGTAATTGGCTAGAGCAATTTAAAATACTTCTGGGCACACACTGCGTCCTCATGGGTTTGTTTTGTCATAGAAAACTGGCTCTTTAAGCAGCAAGCAGCAGGGAGAGGCTCAGGAAGGACTGCCATGGGGGAGTTGTGGCACAGGGAGTTCCTGTGGCTTTCCCAAGGCCTGTGGAAGGTCTGTGGCAGAGCATCCTCTGTCTCCCATTACTCTGTCCCCAGCACCAGCTCCCCCCTCTCCCCTTGGCTCCAGGGCTGAAAGAGACTTGCTCCTGCAGCTCCCTGGCTCCCTCCTTCCTCTGCATGTCTGCTGGGCCTGCCTGTAGCCACCCTGTGTGAACCTCAGACCAGCTCCAAGAGGTTTTTCAGGAATCTTTGTGCTCCCCAAAGGGGCAGCAATGGTTGTGGGCAGCGAGTTTGCTCGTACTCTCCAGTTCAGCCCCCTCCACCCCTCCTTCCATCACCCCTCGTTGTGTGGCTGCTGTTTTCTTTTGATGTGCAGCTTTGCTGAGCCCTGAGCTTGCAGCAGTGTGTGATTACCCTGCGTGGAGCCTTTCCCACTGACAGCACGAGGAGCAGAGACAGTGCTCAGTGCATATACAATCTGAGCCAGGCAGGAGGCCAGTCCAACACCTCACTCACCAATTAACTGTGTCGATATTGTGCACAGGATAATGTTTGTTGCTTGCCTGTGTTGCTAAAACACTTCCAGAGTGTTTAGAGCAGTACAGCAGTAGCCTCACCTCCCCGCTGCAGGTCTGAGCTCTCCAGCTCAACCAGGAGGCTGCGAGGAGGGAGAAAGGGAACTGGGGACCCCCGTGGCTCTTGGGCCATCAGGGTTTTGTGTGATTACAGCTACAGCTGCTACAGGCTTAGTCAGGGTGTGGGGAGACCAGAGTCTCTTCTACTGATCAGCTGATGAGGTGTGGAGATCCAAGGAACAGAAAAGGAAACTGTATAGAATCATAGAATCCTTTAGGTTGGAAGGGACCTCCAAGATCATCAAGTCCAACCATTGAGCCATTAGGGCTCTAAAGTCCTCTGCTAAAACAGATCAGAATCTGTCAGGGTTGGAAGGGACCACAAGGATCCCCCAGTTCCAACCCCTCTGCCATGAGCAGGGACACCTCCCACTAGATCAGGCTGCCCAGAGCCTCCTCCAGCCTGGCCTTAAAGACCCCCAGGGATGGGGCCTCAACCCCCTCCCTGGGCAACCCATCCCAGGGTCTCACCACTCTCCTGGGGCAGAACTTCTTCCTCACA
>NW_008582443.1:0-6831 GCF_000691845.1 Merops nubicus | reverse complement strand
CAGTCGGCCTCGCTGGCTTCCCTTCCACCCCTGAGGGGGGTCCCCGCTGCTTTCTGGGGCCAGGGGGGGTTTGGGGCACCAGGGGCTGGGCCCTGGCAGGTCTCTGGCTGCGTGGCAGTGGGAGCCACTCCTGCTTGCAGGCCTCTTCTTGGCCCAGCTAGCCCCTCTGCTGCAGGGCTCAGAGAGTGCCCTGGGCAAACTGCTGCTGGCTCTCTCAGGATGAGTTTCTGCCTCAGGTTTCTTTCTTTTCCTGAAGAACACAGAGCACATTTTCCTGCCTCTCTGCAGTGGCGTGATGATGTCCATCCCTGAAGCACCTCCACAGCCAAGCAAAGGTGGCCACAGCAGCATGTTAGCACAGTGGCTGTTGGCACACAGACTCACCAGCCCTCCTTCTGTGGTGCCAGTGGGGTGATGACACGAGACAGGAGGAAGGGCACGTACAGTTTTGCTTTGGTATTTTCACCCTTCATCCATTGTTACCAGTATTACAAAAGGTCAGTGTCCACAGGGGCTTTGCCTGAGCTCAGACAGGACCTCTTATGATGGTTGTGGACAAAACAGGCCTGTTAAGGTGAGGCCTCATCACTCCATTCCTCTAACGAGTCCCAGGTCTGTGTTTCCTGGTTGGTCTCTTGTCATACCTCACCATGTGCCACGTTCACTGAGAGCACCTGGTGACCACGAGCATGGGTTGTCCCCCTCCTTCCTGCTCTTCCTCTTTCATGGGCTTCACCAGGAAGTATTTATTGTGTCAGTGTGATAAATGAAAAGTCATATTTTATTGTGAATTATTCCAGCCCTGCAGTGGAGCCCAGATCTATAGCCTCAGAGAGTTATTAACTGCTTACCGCAGAGAGCTATAAAATCCTCATCATTTTCTCCAGTCTCTGCTCTGTCAGGGTGAAGGAAAGAGAGCCAGATTATCACACAGGAGGGTTGGGAAGCTGCTTCCAAAATTCCACTTTGATTGGAGTCTGGTGTTGGCTGCAGTGATTGCACCAGAGCAACACAGGTCTCTGGAGAAGCACCTTTGCTGGGGTCGGTTCTTTCCAGCTCACGCTTCTCATTCTCAGGTTGCTCCACTTGAGCTCCTGGTGTGACAGCCCCTGGGAATCTCACTCTTGGTGCTTGTGTTTCTTCCCTTGGTGGTTTTCATTTAGAGGCATGAAGGTGAACAAATGCTGGGTGCACTCAGTGCTGCCTTTTGGATTTCTCTCCTTGTCTTTCTCCAAAGACACCCCAAAGCTTTCCAGATGGGTGATGGTATTTGCACACCCTGGACTCAGATCTGGCACGTGTGCTGGGCTGCAAAGCAATTCCTGGTGCAGTCTCACCACTTCAAATGCCTGAATAGGAGCTGAATCCCTGCTGACACCAATTGAATTAGGAATGTGCTCTTTACTTCTTTTACTTGATGAGAAATGATCTTGGCTCCTCGTCTTGTCCAGTCGTCTCAAAACAAAGACTCCACTGGCTTTTCCCATGGCCTGACTGCTGCCATCTCCCACCAGTGTTGCCTCAGCACTTCAGAGCCCTGTGCTGGCACGTGGTGGTTCCCAGCAGCTGTGGGCAGCTGAGTTGTGTTGGCTCTGGTGCCCAGAGAGGACCTGGGTGGCACGATGTCCTGCTGAGCAGGTTCAAGTGCCTCATCCAAGCAGCTCCCAGGCTCTGAAGGACTCCCTGTTATTTCCGAGGTGCTGCAGGAGTCGTTGCTGCTCTCCTCCCAGGGGCTGACAAGGGCTCATGTCCCAGCCAGCACAGGCTGCAGCAGAAAGGCCAAAGATTGGCTGTGCCCAGGAGGCTGCCAAGGCCTTTCACTGCTCCCTGGTGATGCAGGGCTGGACCCTTGGGTGGTGCAGCAGAGGAGGAGTATGTGCTCTAGGTTAATGTAGGTTAATTTGTTGTCATCTTTCTCACAGGTACTTTTTGTGCTTCTCTGCTTTGGATTTTATTCCTGCTCCACAGTAATGATTTCTTTCTGTAGTGCTGAGAGTCCAGAAAAGGTTGGCTTCAGAAGCTAGCAAGACACAAAAGGTTTAGGTTGATCAAGAGATGAAGACTGCACTCCATCTTTCCAAAGTCATTTGGCACCTAAATTCATGGGTCCCTTGAATCTCCTCCAGAGTTTGCTTGCTACTGGAGGACTGTCCAGAGGTACAACAAACCTCTCTTAGGACAATTAGTGTAACGAAGACTGGATCCTCTTCCCTGCCTTCATGTGCAGGGGAATTTTCCCTGCTGGCAGATTTGTTTCTGCTTGAATTCATGATCTGGGAAGGGAGGAAAAGTGCATGCACTGAGTGTGCAGTGGAGTTGGATGGGTTTGCTTGTAAAAGGGAGGAATCTGAGTGTGGGAGTAGCTGAAAGCCAGGGGATGCAACCCAAAAGGCCTCTAAGGTCTGTTACTGCCTTTTAAGATCTGATCCATGTAATGATGGGCTAAATTGGTGCTTGGAGCTTTACTTCTTAGCTGGAGATACAACATCTGAAGAAAGATCCTCAGCAACATTAGGGCATTTTGTGTGCTCCAAACCAGCAGCAGCAGCAGCAGAGGGGGGTGAGGAGGACTCATAGCTTGCAGCCTGCTGGACTCTTGGGGCGCTTGACGTGTGGCTGCCTCCATTAAATGAAACTCCACTTCTAATTATATCCCATAATTATAGCCTTCAACCAATGTGATTTGCAAAGAGAGGGGTCACAGCTATGGAGATTGACTGTGTGCTGGATATCAGTAAACATCCCTGACTGCCTCCCAGAGCCTGACAGAGATGGAAAGGACTAATGCAAGGAGGCAGGGCACGCAGCTGGATTGATAGGAGCAGTGCTGTGGCCTCTGGCCCCCCAAGATATTACGTGACAAGGCAGTGAAAGCTGCAAACAGGAGGGCAAGCCATCTATCCAGCCTGACAGCATGAGACAGAGGTTAAGAATCGTGTGGGCTGCTCTCAGCCTCGATGAATGGGCTCCAGAGGGGATCTGCATTAACACGTCGAGTGCCAGGCTCCCTCGTGTGCATGGCAGCTGTCAGAGCAAACAGCCCTGTGCCCAAGGGGAAGCCCAGTGGGGCTGTGGCCAGGGCAGCAGGGCTCCTGTGTCCCTGGGAATGGGCTGCCCACCTCCAGGGCCAGCCTGGGAAAGCTGGGCACTCCAGGAGGGATTCAGCTGCAGGTGAACTCCTTCAGAGCACGGGGTGATAAAGAGCTTTGTTTTGGGATCTGGAAAGCCCTGTGCTCAGATTGGGTGTGTTGCTGTAAATGATGCAGTTTGGGCTTGGAATTCTAGTCCTGGGGCTCGTGCTTTTCTCCTGTGTGTTTCTTTAATGGCCTTCAAGAGTGGTGCAAGTTCTTCTCCTGGGGTTGATCTTAGTGCAACAGAGACCCTCCATGAGTAAGAGTCAGTCCTGTGGGTTTTCTGGCCAGAAAGACCCTGTGTGTTGCTCAGCTCTGGCCTCTTGCACCTCTCAAGCTCAGAAAAGCTCAATGACTGACCCTTGCACTGAGTCTGGTGAGTTCTGGTTCCTCCTGTGCTCCTCTGGTTTGGGTCTAGGTGATGGAGAACTAGCACTGCTCCTTGGCCAGCTCCTCCAGGGAGGAGATCCTCTCCTGGTAATATTTGTGTTTCAGATGCCATTTGAATATTTCTCTATATATATTTGAACATTAAGTCTCAGCTTACAGCCACTGGGTCCTTGGTGTATTAAGGCAGCTAAGGTGGTAAAGACAGAATGAAAATAAAACCCAGATTGTCTTCTCATTTGCCTGGTGAAATAATTCCCCTTGGACTTAAACTGTATGGAAAAGAAGACAGGACTGTTTAAGGGACCTAAACTGATCTGACTGAGATGGGAGAATTGGTTTAGCTTTGCTCCAGCTGACTTGATTTTGACTTTTTTTTCCCCTGGAAACAGGTTGTGCAGCTGCATGTCCTTTGACTCCCCAACTTGATTTTGACTCAGACAGTTTCAGCCCTGTTTGATGGGGGGAAAATGGTCCTAAAAGGGATGATGCCCATAGAAGTTTCATAGAAGCAGGAGTGAGGAAGAGGAAAGGGACTTTGTAAGGCTCAAAGTCCTCAGTTCAAACTTCATCAGTGTCCTCCATGCGAGAAAGAAGTCCAGAAAGTCTCCTCAGTTGAAAGAGCTTTAGTAGGACCTCACAGGCAGTGAACAGTGAAACCAAAAATGATTTAGCAGTTTGATTTAATGCTGCTGGTGTTCAAGAAACTCTTCTTTATTTACTTTCATTGCAATACAGGATCCACTTGGCTAGAAAGTGAGCAGACATAATGAGGGACCATCTCTGACCCCAGCTTCCCGTAGACTAAACAGATAAGGTGGCCAACAACCATTTTATGGCTGGGGATCTGAAGCAAGAGAGATTAAATTGTGTTCTCCAGGTCCTGCAGGGTGTCTGGCTGACTGTCAGCCAGTTCTCTCTTCCTTTCTTGTCTCTAATTCAATTCTTTGATCAGAGGGTTTGGCTTTTGTTTCTAGAACTCATCCAACCTTCCTGTTTCCAGCAGCCTTGTTACAGATTTGGGCAGGCTCTGTGTGCTGGCACGAGCATTGTTCAGCTCTGCAGGATGGGATGTATGTCTGAGTCAGTCTTTGCATGAGCTGTCTTTCTCTCAGAGACATCTCTCTGGTTTCTGTGATCCAGAATAAATTGCAGTACAGAGCTTATTAGAAAAACAACCAACCCCCCCCCCAAAACAAACCTTCAAAATTGAGGCAGCTCAAAGAAACAAAGCCCTGGGAGAGACTTAGCACCAGGCTCTGCTCCCTGGCTCGTCTCATGCTGAAGCCTGGGGTTGCATTCACCTGCTCAGCCTCCCAGCTGGAGAGCAGAGGGCATCCTGCCCTGCAAGGTGGGCTCTGGGTGGCAATGCCCAGCTTCTGAGATGCCTCCTGCAGGTGCCCGTGGCCAGATCTTGGGTCCTGCAGTTGACCCGCTGCCCTCCTCTTGGGGAGGGGAAAGCAGAGTGCCAATGCTTCTCTAGGAGCCCAGCACATCCCCTGGAGCTTGCCTGCTGACACGTGGAGGCCTCTGGAGCCACCAAGAGCTGCTTCAGAGCAGGGGCTGGGCCCAGCACCCTGGCTTGAGCCACAGCACGGGTGACAGAACTCAGTGCTGCCCTTTGAGACATCCAGGCAGGCTCAGAGGGAAGTTCTGGAAGGATTCCCCTGCTTCTGGTGCTTTTTGCTGCCTGCTGCTGCCTCTCTTGGCACTTCTCTCTCTGCCATCCTCTTTTTCTTTGGAAAAAAAAACTAGCTTCCCCCCTCTGCACCTCTTAGCAATGCAGCTAAAATCTTTCCCAGCTAAAAAAAAATCTGATTTACTCAGAATGTCTTTATTGATTTACAGGGTTCACCTTTATGAACAACTCCAGTATTTCTCTTTGGACAAAATGAAGCAATATTAAACATTGCAACAATAATCCAGGGCACCCTCCTGTCTCCAGGGTGTAAGGTTATCCAAACCTATGCACCCGTATTTATCATTTACCCACAGAGCTCTTTAAACTACAACTTTTGACAGGAGTGGTGTCAGGAGTGATGGAGTGTGTTATAAAAGGATGGTAAGAGAGACTTTGCATTTGTCCTTCAAACATAAAGTCGATTTTTGCATGATTGGTACTTCACAGATCATCTTCAGCACAAGATGAAGCGGGGACAACGTTCAGTGAAGTCAAGATGAGTGAGTCCTGGTGGCTTTTGCTTCGTGCTGCTGTCTCCCAGGGGGCTGTGAAATGCTGCAGCCTTCCTGAGAGGTGCTTAAGGAAAGTGAATTCACCTCTCCTGTACTGCAGCCTCCAGGTGAGACATTTCCAGAGGAGTTTACCCCACTCCTGGAAGATTTTCTTTTGACAGCTAAAAGTTCTGACTCCAGCAGGCAGTTGTGCCTTTAATATGTGCTACAGGGGGGAACTCTGTCTGTAAACAGGCCCGAATCATAGACTCATAGAATCATAGACTCATAGAATCATAGAATCACGGAATCATGGAATGTCTGGGCCTCCAAAGGTCATCTAGTCCAACCCCCCACCATAAGCAGGGACATCTCCAACTAGATCAAGCTGCTCAGAGCTTCATCCAGCCTGATCTTGAATGTCCCCAGGGATGGGGCCTCCACCACCTCTCTGGTAACCTGTTCTAGTGGTCTGTCACCCTCATATTGAAGAACTTTTTCCTAACATCTAGCCTAAATCTGCCCTTTTCTAGCTTAAAGCCATGACCCCTCATCCTGTCCCTCCAAACCCTTGTGAACAGTCCCTCCCCTGCTTCCCTGTAGCCCCTCTCAGGCACTGGAAGGTTGTTATAAAGTCCCCCCATCCAGCTAGTCTGAATTCTGCTTTTCATTTCAGAGTTCCTCTGGGGTGCACCCAGTCTGCTCCAGCCTGGGGAGCCCTCAGGGAACCCTGAGCTGGGGTGTTAATGGTTTGCCCCATGGCTGGGGGCTGAGCTCAGGGGCTGACCCGTGCAGATGGAAACTCTCTGGGCACCACAAGGTCAGTGTGAGGCCCAGGGCATCAGATGTGTGCAGCTCCCCAGGCAGGCTGGGCTCTGTGCTGCAGGGTGTGTGGAAAACACCCCCTGGACAGAGCAGGGGGAAGGGGGATTCTGTGGTGTGGTTCTGGCTCGGGGGAGGGCAATGAGAGATGTTTCTGCATCAAGGCTTTTGCTAGAAAACTTCCTGTTTCATTTGAAGCAATGAGAAAAAAATGTGGCCCCTGCATAAACTGCTCTGTGCTTACCCATCTCCATCAGGCTGTCAGGCCCTGCCCTGAATTTTGGAGTCCTGGTTCGTGTCCTGGGCTGCTGACAGATCA
>NW_008582442.1:0-24647 GCF_000691845.1 Merops nubicus | reverse complement strand
GCCTTCCCTCGTCACCGGATCCGCCGCGGCCGCGTCGTGCTGCGAAGGCGAAAAGTGAGAGGTGCCAGAAAAATGAGGCTTCGGATCAGGTGGAGCCCTTTGCAAGGCGTAAATACCATTTCCCCCCAGCTTCCCTTCTCCCGAGGGGCCAGAAAAGTGGATGCAGCGGCACAGAGGTTTACAAAGCGGATAGCTGGGGAGGGGGGGACACCGGGGCCCCCCTCTAATCTCAGCAGTGCATCCGCTTTACAGGCAGCTAGCAAACATCTAGAAGCTTTTAGCCACCCAGCTTTAGTCAAAACTGGCATGTTACTCTAATAGAAAAGGCGTTTCACGAGTTGGCAGTTTCACACTCGACACTTCACCTTTTTCTCATCATCCCTGCGAGATGAATGACGCGTTTTATTTTATTCCTGAGATTGTGCCAATTTTCCTGCCCGAACTCTTTGCAAAAGCCACGTTGTGGATTTCCAAGTTGTTAGCGCTGAAGCTTTCGGATAGATCAACGCCCCCTTCCACCAGCGCCAGAATGATGAGAGTCTTACTAAGTAAACGATCAAGTAAATTAAGTAGAAATCAGCCCCCCCTGGTCAAAAGCAACCAATTCAGGGAGAATTTAATGAACAGCAAGAAGCTCCCACGCCAAAAGCTGAAGCAGAAAGCCGGGTGTCCTTTGCCAAAAGCTTGACATTTCCTTTATCTTCCTAATGACCACACCAAAGAGAGCAACTTCATCCCATCGCTTACGATGGTCTCTGCACAAAGAGAAAATTTAACTTCTGCGACGTGTTTTCGAGGGCTTTTTTGCCTTTTTTTTTTCTTTCGTTTGCTTTCTTTCCTTCGCTTCCCCGTTTTTGTTATTTCCATTTTCTCACTTTCTCCCTTCCTTTTATCCTCATTCCCCCTCAATGTGTTCACCTATTTCCTCCTTTTAATGGCCTTTTCTTCTCCTTCGGAGTCTTCTCTGCGGGAAACCGCTCCTCAGGGTTTGGGAGATTTGCACCTCTTTGTCTCTCGGCTTTTGTCTGTGGGAAGGAGGATGGGGTCGGAGGGATGGAAGATCTCTCCTCCTCGGCTTTCCTTCGGCCGAAGGTCCTGGGGTCCTGCCGGAGGCGGGAGAATCCACTTTTCCTGTGGAATTTTGAACATTTTCTTGCTACTTACCTTTTAGATCTCTCCTAAGCACGCTCGAAAAGGGTGGTAGGTATGGAGGTGGTCAAAAAGAGGTAGAACGAGGGGTAGGAACCCCACTTATATAATCTCTCTGGCTCCTTCTATTTCTGGCAGGTGATACCCACTCCTCACTGGTATCAGATATTCAGGGATTTTCGTGGTGGTGTCACATTTATCTTTCCCTTAACTAATCAAGACACACTATTAATAATCCTTGGCGCTCACCTTCCCTTGGCTGTGAAAACCTATTACCTCGGCAAACTGATAGTCCGCTTGAGACTTTATTGTTAAGGGGAGAGGCAGGACATATGGATGAGATATTTGTGGGCTATTTGTTTCACTTTCCATCAGGAGAAGGTGGTGTCGGGGCGATCACCCCGAGGTTCAATTCGAGAGATGGTGATCTGCTCAGAAGGAAAGGAATAGGAAGCTGCAATCTCCTCATCAGAGTGAGGGAAAGCAAAGACACGCTCAGGACTTTGTCCTTTTTTCTCTCTGGCTCTGGCAGGTACTTCTCCAAACAAGAGAGAACAGGGCTAAACTGCCTTCTGCATCTAAAGCTGCAACATTCAGCCTTACCTCTTGGCCTGGAATTAAGGCAGAAAGGATTTTTTTTCCCCGCAGGCATCAGCAAACTCAACTGTATAATTCTGGTTGCTCGTCCTAAAAGGGACATCCAAAATCTCCATTCCACGCACCACTGGGCAGGGTGCTGTAGAAGTCTAAAATATTTACAACCTGAGCTTTCTTAGGAGAAGCAGGTCTCTGTAAATGAAGAGATTCTGTATATACAGTCATAATACATTGCAACCTTTGCAACATATAAATTCTCTTTATGCTGAGTTGCTTATTCCAGGGAAAGACACCTTTGAAGACATCTCTATTTTTACTCTGTCGAGCAATAATAACAACAATAAAGATGCCACTGAGATCTATTTGCCATTCTGCAATTCATCTGGGGACACTTTTCCTAAACTTTTTCTGGCAAAGGGACTATGAATCGCATTTCTCTGGAATGTATTTGTGAGTAAACAAAAAAATCTTTTCTGTTTGAAGACTCAAACCCAACAGTTCTTAGGTTAAAAAGCAATCAGGGCTGTTGTGATACAACTGAAATTATCTTTTGTGAAAGGCAGGTGCTGCGAGAGTAAGATTTGATTTTTCTAGCTTGATTACTTGATCCTAGAAGAGAGGAAGGATAATTAAGGTATGTGTGGGATAAGAATATTTTGAAGTATTTCTCTATTGCCAGTATCATTTTGAATGCTGAGTTCAGTGATAAATTGGAAATTCTCCAAAAGCTTTAGGTAATTTCTAAAGAGGAAGCTTTATTGAATCAAGCATGGCAAAGGTTAATTCAATCAGTTTAATGTTCTCTCTCTTATTTTTATTATGCTTCCTGTGGTGTGGTTTGGTTTTTCTTTTTAAAGTTTTCAGTGTGCTACAGTAATAGAGAAAGCAATAATACTTTTCAGGTAGCTTCCTTTATTTCTCACAAACCCTGTATCTGTGCCCTAGCTCAGAGCAGGTGAGGCTTTGTATTTAACTACAGTGGGATAACTGACTCTTGTGGGTCCTAATGTTTCAAGCAGCTGGTGTGTTGCCTTTGGAAAAGTAGGATTTTAGTATGATATTTGCTAAATTCAGCGATCTGGAGTTTGCTTTACACTTCCACATATTATATACCCTTGAGGTAGCACCATGGTTAGATTCTGATTTAGAGATACCAATGTCTCGTGGTTGTTAGCTGGATGCTCTATTTCCATTTGGTACCTGGCAGAACAACTTGTATCTCTTACCTTCTTTTGGCAGCTTGGGGAGGATAAGGGTTTTAGGACTGTCTTTTTGGCTACTGGAGTGTGACTTCTATTTCTGTCTATCTGGGTATTTATCCACTGGGGAAAGGAAGGCAAGTGCAGGGCTAGTCGTTGTGATTCCTCTGTGTAACTGAGCCCTGTGAAAGCAATCCTGATTAGGGGAAATCCTTTCTTATCCTTTTAGTTAGTTCCTACTAAGGCTTAGTTACTGAGAAGCAGATTTATTATCCCATCAGGCATGTAGGAAGATCTTTGTGACATGTCAAGTCTTTAATTAATTAAAAGGGCTTTTGTTGTTGGGAATTTTTTTTTTTTTTGGTGTTAAAAAGAGTGCAGTCAAAATCTGACACTTGCAGGTTATTCGTACAAATCTGCCTGAATCTGAAGGACTTATCAGTTCCAGTAATGTGGTTACTCATTTGCTATCACCTCAGTCAGGTTCATTCAGGAAAAGAACAGGACTGGGCTTCCTCTTTAGGATATCTGTATACTGCAGAGTTAATTGAGACACTCATCTGTTATTATTTTTCCAACCTCACATAAATAACTGTAATCTGAATAATAAGGTGCTTCAGGTCCATATCAGCCAATGTACCTGAAATTTCTGATGTTGTTATCATAATGATAGCATTGCACTTTAAAAACAAGGCTTGTCCTGCTCTTGTCTCCCATGTCTAGTACAAATGTTTTGACAAGCAACTTTTGTCTTCAGGGATACCAATCAACCATCTTTCACTAGCCCTGCATTTCTTTTCCTACCTATTTGTCAAAGAAGCCATAAGGCTTCCTTGATTTCAAAGCATATTCTAAAATTTAGTGGTTTCATTGGTCAGAAATGTTCCTTGGCTGCCAGTTAAAATTTCTCTCATATTTTATCTCCTCAATATTTCATACCAGTCTCTGGATCAGCCTTCTTTTTCACTGTCTTCTTGGTCCTTCTGTCTTTGGTCTGATTTTTCAAACAATTATAATATCTTTCAATCCTTGGGTTAGCCAAGCTATACAAAATTACTTATTTTTACAGCTTTTCTCACGAATCAGCTTCTCTAGACCTGTAATAATTTTCTTCTTACTTGTTTTTGGTGTTCCTTTGGCTTTGTTGGCATCTTCTTGGCATTGTGGTACCCAGCATAATATGGAGTTACTTTGAGCTTGTAGAGCATTCGGTATCTGTAAGAGTATCCAACCTGTTATGTAAGACAGGAATGATAAATCAGGCTGAATTTGCTGCAGTCCAAGATGTGTGTACAATCTAGTACCCATCCACATTGCGTTTAGATTTGGAAAAAATTCACACAACAATTTAAAATATTGAAAAAAAAAACCAAAACAACCCAGTTGTTTGCTTGCAGTATGTTTTGGCTGAAAAAATTTGGAGGTATTTTATATCCGACATTAATTATACAGGAAGCACATCATTTTTCTCTAAGGCAGAGCTCAGTGCTGGTCTCACCTATGTTTAGAGGCAGGATAAGAATGGCACGAATGCAATGGAAGTATTTTGTTTGGTATTTTCCCTGCTTCTGCTGTTAAACTTGCCCCTTCTCACAAGGTCCCAGATATATAATCCTTCTTCATCTCACTTCCCCCAAAAAGGAAGAAAGAGGTCTTCCATATAACCATAAATGATACAATGCTGTGATACACAATTCCAGAAAGGCTGTACCAAAATTCTTTTGGAAAAGCAGGAGTAAATATAAATTTTAATCAATATAACATAATTGGGAATTATTAGGAAGATTAAATGCCAATGCCTCATTAGAAATTGTCCAGAATTTTAGGACAAACCTCTTCTGGCAAAAGTACCACTAAGTCTTTCATGTCTGTGAACACAACTTGTAGCTTTTTCAAAAGAGATATTGTAAAGAACATAGCACCTATTAAATTTAATCTGCCAAGGATGTTGTGATGTTGAGAGCTTTTATGTGTTGGAGAGGAGAATGGCCAAATAAGTGGAACAGAGATCCATTGAAGGTTACCCAACCCCTACAGACCATATCCAGCTGAAAGGACTGGGATTTGGGACAGGATCAGGGCAAAGTGTCATACCTAATGTGGTTGTCTTGTGATTACATTCCTCCAAAGGCTTTTCTCTCTGACCACTGTTGGGGACAGGATTCTGGGTTAGAGGGCTAGAGGAAACTCATTTTGATCCAGTATGGTGGTTTTTAACTTGTTTCCCTCAATAATATCAGATACATGTGAAAAGTGGAGGATCAGGTGGACAGAATGGATATGAAAAATAAATCAAAGAATGACTCAATATACCCATAGGAAAAGAAATTGTTTTTCCTTAATATATGTATGATAATTTCCTTCTGCCAGGTGGGTTATGTCAGACTGAGTCAGGCTTTTTAGGTTTCATTGCTGCTTCATAGTCTGTTCTTTGGTTTGCCTGAGAGAAGGCTCTATTCCTAGGCTCTAAGCTTAGTGGTTCCATTTTTACAACTGACTCCTCTGATAACTGGCTCAAAAGCTGGAAATAGAAAATGGCTCCAAGAGATACCCCAGAGGCTAGAAGTAGGTCACTAATAGTCCATGCCACCAGTGGGGCTTTGGGGACTATCCAGCTTGTATTGCAAATGGTGTGAAAAATAAAGTGAAATGTCTTGGACGGTAGCACTCAAAGGAGATAATACAACTAAAAACCAGTGATAGGTGTTTCTGTGTGGTCTCCTGGTAAGGGTTAGGCTCAGATTACCAAACAAGAAAAAAGCTAATGCTGAAAGAGTAAGTCTGTGTATCATCACACCTCCCAGCAGTTTTCAAATGGATACTTCCAGCAGGGAAAAAAAGCTGTTAGTCCCAGTGGGAAACCTTGACCCCAAGGTTAAGAGAATGGAAGCAGTTGGTTTTCTTTACAACAAACACTTGTGGCTATCAGATATTTGTCATAATTGACACTCTGGTGGTGTTCACACTGGGGTGGATAAGCCCCATGTAATTATTGCCACAGGGGTTATATTCCAGAAAAACTAGCACAGCAGAAAGATGCCTTCCTTATTTATTCCCATTTGGACCAGGCTGCTGGTAGGAGAGCAGTCAAAGCATTTCTATCAGGGTAAACAAGGCTGGGGGAAATTTGACTTCACTTTTAGCAGCTGGAATCCTGTGGTAACCCAAATTTTGATAGTCATTCTTTAATGAATCTGTTTTGTGGCTTTTCTTATGCTTCTGTAATTTGTTCCAGAGCTGTTATTGCACAGTGAGATGGATTTAAAATTATTTTTTTTTGGTAAAGGAATAATCTCTTTCTGGGCAAACAGCAAGAAGGAAGAATTTTATAGCACTGATGCTTAAGTGGCAAGTCGGGGCCTTTCCTGCCAACCTCCCAAGTGGAAACTGCTGGCTAAGAAAGTCTATAACTAGCAGCAGAAAAGGAGTGGGGTTGTGTCAGCTGTTTATTTATTGTCAGTATTTCATTAGAAAACAATTCTTCCACTGAAGTGATTGGTAAATGAGATATTTTCTCAAGGTTAGGTCATTATTTGAATCCAGCTAAGGAGAATATCAGTAAATAAAAGTCATTATTCTGAAGTACTGTTTCAGTCACCCTGATGAAACGAGTTGGACAGCCCCATTCCAGTAGTTAATAAGCAGATACACACAACACAAACTTACTGGCACTAAGAGAATATCTCCTTGTAGTTCACGGCCTGCATCAGACCCAAACGCTGAATTCTCCTGAACTTTCTCTTCTTTATTCCTTTAGGTTGCCTGAAGGGAGGACTGGAGGAGGCAATCTCTACACTTGTTACCTATGCTGAACCTAAGAGGATAGATGGACATCTGAGTGTTAGCTTGTCCAGCATCATTCACTTCTGCTTCACCTGTGATACCCTCAGGTAAATGTCACACTGAAAATTTGAGTTCATCTTTTGCAACATCCTTATCTTTTCTTCTCTGGAAAGAGTTTTATTAAAGAAAAACCAACTGGCATATTCCTAAGGGAAGTATATGTTCCTTGCCATTACAATCTCTTCTTAAAACTTCCCTTTTAGAAATTCCATCTGATAATCATCTTACCACTTTGTTCACAACTGATGATTCCCCAGGGCTCAGTTTTGGGGCCAGTCTTGTTTAAAACCTTTATTAGTGATCTGGATGAGGGGATTGGGTGCACCCTCAGTACTTTTGCAGGTGACAGGAAATTGAGCTGGAGTGTTGATCTTCTTGAGAGTCAGAAGGCTCTGCAGAGGGATCTGGAGAAGTTGGATTGGTGGGCCCAGGTCAGTTGTATGAGGTTTAACACTTGCTAAACTTGGTTGTATGAGGTCCTGCACTTGGGTCACAACAACCCCAGGCAATGCTACAGGCTTAGGGAGCAGTGGCTGGAAACTGCCTGGTGGGAAAGGACCTGGGGGTGTTGGTGGACAGCAACTGACTGTGAGCCAGCAGTGTGCCCAGGTGGCCAATAAGGCCACCAGCATCCTGGCCTGGATCAAAACCAGTGTGTCCAGCAGGAGCAGGAAAGTGATCATGCCCCTGGACTTATCATTCGTGAGGCGACACTTCGAGTACTACTGTGTCCAGTTTTGGGCACTACAGTGAGAAAGACAGTGAGGTGCTGGAGTGAGTCCAGAGAAGGGCAGTGAAGCTGGTGAGGGGTCTGGGGAACTTGTCTCATGAAGTGTCTGAGGGAACTGGAATTGTTTAGTCTGGAGGAGGTTGAGAACTTACTGCTCTCTACAACTCCCTGAAAGGTGGCTGTAGTGAGGTGGGGGTTGTCTCTTCTCCCAAGTAACTAGTGATAGGATGAGAGGAAATGGGCTTAAGTTGTGCCAGAGGAGGTTTAGACTGGATATAGGGAATAATTATTTTGCTGACAGAGTGGTGAGGCATTGGCCCAGGCTGCCCAGGGAGATGGTGGAGTCACCATCCCTGGAGGGGTTCAGAAACTGTGTGGACCTGGCACTTCAGGACATGGTTTAGTGCTCATGGAGTGTTGGGTTGGTGGTTGGACTTGATGGTCTTAGAAGTCTTTTCCAGCCTTAATGTTCTATGATTCTATAATCTTATGTATGGGGATTTCTTTCTTTTCCTAGGCAATGTGAAAAGTTTATTCCTATGATTTAAACCATTATTTTGAAAAAAAAAAGTTTTATTGGGCTAACCCATTTCATAGAAGCTTACATTAAATTTTTTATATTCTGCACATCTGAATTAATGCCTATTTTTTTTGTTCTTGGATGTTTGTATTGTTTGTACTTCCTAAAAAGGTTCCCAGTTGTGGTCTTTTACATGAATCACCTTATTGCATCTTTTACATAAACCACCTTTTTGCTCTCCTCCTTTCAAAACTTTGTGACTATTCCTTGTGCAGGTAAAAGAAATGGAATCTAGAAGTGGAGCATCAACACAGCATGTGGTCCAGCTCTGAATGAGATGCAGTTTTGTTGCTCTAGACCATGCTGGTGAGCAGTAGAGCCTGTGATAGCAGTTCCACTTGGGTGGAACAAAGGGATCCTCCCTTCCACAGAAAGGATGTTTGTTCCTTGACCTCTTCTTTGCTCCCAGGTTCACCCCAAGTATCACACAGAACGTTTTCTCTTTCAGTTGGGCTTTGCTTACCCTTTCTTTACAGAGCTGGGATTTTTCTGATTATGGATTTTACTCATAAACATGTATTAAAGCTGTCATCACAAGAGAGAGGGAAGGAGAGTCACTCTTGCTTCTCCCAGGAGAGGGAAAGTTTGCTAATGCCCTGGGCGGGAATGACAGATGATTTCTCTCTCAGGTTACACACACTCTAAATCCTCTTCACCATTTCTCTCCAGCCATGAGGAGACAGATGCTACTGTAACAGCAAAGGACTCGTGTGAATCCCTTACAAGGACCCTTTATTACTGCTAGGAGTAAAAAACAAGAGACTTGCTTAGCCTTTCCTCCTATTTTTAGAGCAGTTTATGTTTCTGAAGGACGTGTTTGCTTCCCTTACATGGCTTTGGCTAGTTCTCTGTTGTTGACTTTGTTTTTTTCTTTTTTAATTCCTTTTCTTTTAGTGTGAATTGTGAGGATGAAGGTGGGAGAAAGCAAGTGTCTGTTTCTCTGAGCTGTTGTGTTGGAATTTGTTGACCTGACATTTTGTGTGCTGTGATGTGTCCAATTCCCTTTCTAGCTGCTTCTAGTAGCCATGGGGATACAGCCACCAGAAATCACACTTCTCACACACACTTTCTCTCCTGAAAAAAAAAGGTGATGAAAATGATAGACAAATGATTTTTGGAAATAAATCTTTGATGTGTCCTCAGAGTAAAAGCTATGAAGTCTTTGAAGAGGAAGTTTGGGTTTATTTCACTAATTTACTGTAACCTGGTTTGCAAGAATTGGTTCTACATCCAGACACCTGAAGTCTCAACTAACTGTCTTTTTGACCTGAACCATCTTCCCCAGCTGTCACAGGGACTCTTTCTGGTGTTATTAATGGAGATTTCACCAGGCCCCTCTTCTAGAGCTTTTTACAGAAATTGCAAAGATATAAGGATAACTACTGAATTATTCTGTAATTACTGAATAATTACTATGTAGAGAAAAAGCCAATCTGTTAGGAATTTGACTGACACTATCAGGCTATATGGGTGCTGATCTCTTGTTAGATATCTGTTAATTCCGAAAACTAATGATGGTTTGGATTGCAATTGCTGGCCCACAGGTAAAAAAATCTGCATCTTAGGCCATTTCCTTATAAACATCCACATTTTTTCTATGTATTTTTTTTTCTTTTTAAGAAAGAGTACATTCTAGACTGTCCCTTCTTATGTTTTGTTTTATTTGCTTTGCTTTGTGTGTTTGGTTTTTGTTGTTTTTTTTTTTTTTTTGATGGGTGGGTGAGGTGTGTGTACAGATAAATAACTGTGCCTCTTCTGACAAAAATCCCCTAGAACTTCACACTTCTGGAATAATGAGGGATTATCATAGATTGCCATCAAAACTAACCAGCTATTGATGATGACATGTAAATAATTCAAGACATTGAATTATTAGTATTTTAATGCTCACTAAAAGAAGGAGTGAGAGCCAGAGGGATATCTGTTCTAATAATTATGAGTGTGAGTGAGAGAAGCAAACAAGGGAATGATTGATTGTGTGAGGATAAGGACCAGGGAACAGATACATACACACACACATAATATATATGTAGCAAAAAACCTTTTCATGGTGTGTGTTGGCTGGAACAAACATCTCAAGCATGAGCTCAGCCTTAACCTGTGTGTGTGCACCCATACCCCCTCTCTATATTAAATATTTGTAGAGGAAGCTGTGTACCGGTGTGGAAATTTATGCACAGGTATGCATGCACCCACTTGATAAAGAGCAAAATTTGTGGTGATCTGGAAAGATGTTTGGAAGTTTTGAGAAACTTTTAGAAGCCTACCTCTTGGTAAGTGGAACATTTGGAGCTTTCTGCTCCACCTCCCCTACCAGAAGTGCATCTGATACACTGTACAGGGATTTCAAAGTTTAATTTAGCTTAACTCTTGGCTGCAATCAACTGCTGATAAATTTAGTTGGGGGATTAGGGAACCTTAAAGACTAATAGCTCCTTAAAAGGAGCCTGAAGATGAGACAGCAACCCAAAAACATCTGCTAAAGTCTCCCTTAGAATGGTGGCACACCATAAAGTCATAGTTTAGAGAAATAGATTATTTTGGGGTGAGAAGGGATTCTTTTTGTAGAAATAGACACTTGGAGAAAGAAAACCATGTGTTTAAGTATTTAAGAGAGTTGTTCCCTTTGCAGAGTGAAGGAAAGGATATCCTGGCTGGAATCAATAGCACAGAGCAAACGCCCTTCTCCTGCAGTTCTAGTTTGCTAGCCCATAAAAAAATAGACATTGTTAACTCATTTTCCCCACTGCATCTTTTTTTATAGGCTGTCATGTTTACATAAAGTCTTTGCACTTGTGTGGCAGCATTAATTCCAGTGTGAATTGCTAGGAATGCATGGCTACCACATCTCCTTAACACTCTGGGTGGACAGTAGAGCAGACGTGTTGCACATGCAACGTACTGGCCAGGCAAAAATTGAGTCTCTAAATCAACACAAGAAAACTCAGTCAGATATTTATCTGGAGAACAGAATCATTAGAAATTACTCAAAGTTTCTATTCCTAGATGCCTCTTTCTTGTTTTTATACTGCATCAAATTTTGTAGGTCCAGCTCTAATGAGAGCCTTTGGTAACTATTGTCCCACAGTGAGAAACAATTCTTGTGCCAAAGGCACTGTGATCTTGCAAAGTCTTCTGCTTTAAGCTTAACTTTTAAACTATGAATAGTCCCACTGAAGCCAGATTTGGAGGCTAAATGAGAAGCCAGTAATTATTTCATGGCTTTTTTTTCCCCCTTGCCTTCTTCACGCCTTCTGCTGTCCACAGTCACAGTTTTAGTTTTAATATTGCCCAAGAGCCCAAGAAAGGACTTAGGTGAGAAAAAGGTTAAAAAGAAAAAAAAAATTGCTTGAATAATTATTATTCAAATGAAGATGGAGTAATCATCTGATAAAATTTAAATCTGCTTAAAAAAGAAATGTCCTTTCCCACAGCATTTTATTATCTTGTGGGTTTAGCAACTGTATGGCTATTATTTCAGCAAAGAGTTTATTGAGATTTGAAGGAGGATTATATGTAACAGTAGAGTATCTGCTGTTAGCCTGGCTAAATGTGACAGACTTTGAAAGCACAAGACAATTGTCAGGAGGAGTAAGAATCTGAACCATATTGCCAAGGAAAGCATGTTTTGTGTTTTCTTTTTTCTACAAGATGTAGAATAAAGCATTACTGGAAAGAAAATATTCAGACTAGGAATACAGGTCTGCTCTTATGAATCAAAATATGGATTCAAGAGTGAGACAAACTACTAATTTTTGTAGCATAAAATTTTCTGATGTAAATCAACTCTTTGTGTAGTTACATGACAAGATAGGTGGGCAGGTAAGCTCTGTGCCTGGCATTCAAACATACGTGAACAATGACTTTTTCATAACTAAGAGCACCATTACACTGAATTTTCAAATTAGATCTCTGATATATCAGTCAGACTTATGTAGTTATGTGTTATCTTCTGTGGTAGTTTTTCTCTGAGCCACATGTTTGTAAAACTCTGCAACCTTTCTGATTGCTCACTAGTTAATGGTCTTTAGGGTCCAATTTCATGTTGTGTAAATTTATCTTCATGGTTTTTTTGACTTGTGGCAGACATATAGCCAGGCATGCAAAGTTTCTATAGCCATTTTGTTTCTTACAAAGAGAGTCTTGGTGTCTAAAGGTCACAGGACTAACAAAAATAAAGACGCTGAGGGCAATGGGAGCCAAGCTACTGAGGGAAAAGAAAAACCTGAATTATATTTCTTGCTGACAAAGTTAGTGCAGTTCTAGTGCTTGTGTGGTGCATAAGTTTAGTGTCTCTGGTCTTTTTTATGGTAACCATCTTCCCCTCTTCCCCCCATTTCAAGCACTGAGTGCTGTATGTCAGGTGGCATTTGAGGAATGCTGCTTTAAGGTACTTAAGGTATCAAACTCTCTTGTGTAATTTACATGAATCATTAACCCAGATCAGGTTTTCCCTGGGATTACCAGGTTGGTTTATGGGTTTCTTGGTCATTCCAAAGCTTCTTCACATACCTGATAGACCTGTTGACAAGAGAGAGCTGACAAAGCAGGAGCAGTCCCAAAGCAATTCGCTTCTCTTTAGGGGAGGTGCCTTGAAGAATTATTTTCAAACTCAGAATCAGAGATTTAAGACTAGAAGAATGAAGGGTGAGAGAGAGATCAAAAAAAAAAGGACAAAAAATATGGAGAGGAAAGTAGATTGAGGAGGAAGATGGGCTTGGAGAGGGATAAATGCCACAAGGGGAAAATAAGGAGGAGAAAAAAGTTGGTGTCAAAGAGAAAAGAATTTGCAGATATGTGAGTAAAGTAGTACAAACAAGTCACAGAGGTCAGCTGATGGCTTTTTATAGTCAATCCAACCTGAAAATACCCATCAATATGATTTCCTATGAAGTTATTAAAGATATTCTTTTTAGAAGTCTTGTTTTTAAGAAAACTTGTGTTTACTCCCATTCCTTTTCTTTTTATACAGGGTATTTAATTTTATAGCACTATACCATAGACTGGGAATGCCTTTCTCAAAGCTGGGCTAGAATAAAAGATAGATCAAGTTTGTCTAGTCAAAGTTTGCAGATCTTCCCAGATGGAGATCCCATAACCTTTCTGAGCCCTTGTTCCAGTGTTAGGTTAAATTACTTTTTCATAAGTCCAGTGAGACTTTTCCCTTGTTGCAACTCATGATTCTTGTTTCCTGCTCTTTCATTGTCCACCTAGGAAAAGAATCTAGCTCTGTTTCCTCTTTAATCCCACTTTGTTCAGTTGGATTAGCAATTAGACATCCTTCCCAGTCTTCTCTAAGGTAAACAAACCCATTTACTTCAGCCTTTCCTCATATACCGTATGTCCCAGCCTTATTTGTCTTCTGCTGAACTCTATCCAGGTTGTCAATATCTCTCTCGTTTTGGAGGCTCTGAGACCAGTGATAGTATTCCAGATACAGCTTTATGAGCATTTAGTAGAGAAGAAAAAGAATTTCTCTTGACCTACTGGCTACTGTTCTGCTAAGGCAATGGGGGAAAAAAAGTATATATATATAGAGAGAGAGAAATAAAGGAGATAAAACATGAAGATATATGAAAGAGGAGGAAAAAGCAAGGACTTGAGCAAAGTGCAAAGCTTGATCAGCAAAGCTGCAAGTACAGCCATGCTGTCAGGCAGTGGAAAATAGTCTCTGATCTATTAGCTTTTATAGTGGAGAGGTCTTGGCAAGGAATATTGCCACCTCAGGACACCTGCAGATTTTTAAGTGGAGAAAGAGTATATCCCAGGCAGTGCCCTGGAGGGCAAGAGCAAGATCCTTATTTGTCAGTTTTCCCCTTCCTGTCTTCTAATGTAAATCATCTTGGCTTATCTAAGAGATATAATTTATGGCCAGCCTGCTGGCTGCTCAGCTTCATGTCTCTCATAAATTGGATAGCCAGACACATGTGGGTCAAGTTTGGAAATGCAATGCATGTCTTTGGAGGAGAGGTGGATGCTTCACAGTCATTCTTTACATCTGATTGTATCCACACATCCTGATTTTTTTCCTTTGATCTTGTTATTTTTGTCAGCTGTGCATTGTCCCTATTTTTCCTCCCATTGTCTTCTTTTTCTCCAGTTGAGCATGTTGATGGCTCTACCAGATCAGCATTATGCCCAGTCTTTGTTTATCCCACACCCCAGATATGGAATAAAAGAGGATGTTGCTCTTCCCAGTCTTTCCTCCTTTGTCCTTTCTACATAGGCACATATTTAATAATGAGAGGAACTACACTGAACTCTCAGGAACCATTTTATTTAGTCTCAGATAGGTCTGGGGGCTCCAACACTTGCTGTACAGCAAGGCCTGAGATCTGCTTTTTTTTAAAGACCAGTTCTGTACTTAATACTGCTGGTCAGCATAATTCTAAGAGAAGAAGCAGTACTGAGGAGGATGCTCTACCATCCAAAGAAGTCTTTAGGCAGTGCAGTTTATTTTGTTCTGGCATAAAGTGTTTGCAGCAGAAGTTGTTGATATAATTCTGTTATCAGTGTTCTTTTTTTTCTTTTTAACCCATAGTTCCCTCGCTGCCTATGGATTGATACTGTCACTGAAATTAGGAATAAAGCTCTTTAACACTTGATAGGTATTAAAGAGTTATTTTTTATTACTTTATTCAGCACTGGGGACATGGTGGATCTCTCCACCTAACTTATCTGCTGTACATTGCATCAGTTAGAGAATATATTGTTCTACTATATATATATATCTGCATTTGATTTCCCAGAATATTTGTGTGTATTCTTGCTATTTCCTAGAACGAATCATATTTACATAGTCATTATGCATCCATCTTAAGGCTCTTAGGGGCTTCTAAAGAGGTCTTTGATGATCTCTGGTGGTCCCTAGTGGTCTTTGGCAGTGCTCCATGCAGCAAACCTTCAGTGAGCTCCACATTCTTTTCCCTTCTGTGGGTGTAGGTTGGCTCATTGTTTGTTCTCTCAGGGTTTGCTGCTATCTTCTCTGGTTCCAGCCAGTTTCTTGTGTGATCTTTGGGATGTAGCTGTTAGCTGTTACAGCAACCTTTGTGCTTCCTTGGTTCAGAAGTTGTTTTATGACTGTTTACCACCAGATTTACAACAAATCCCCCCCATTGCAACCTCTAAGATTTTTCTTAGGAGTCTCACTGAGTATTATTTCCATGAAGACTTTTCAATCAACCTTTGGATACATGTAATACTGATTCCTAGAACTGTAACAGTTACAATTACAACCATCAATGCCTCCAACAAAGTGGCTAACCATCCCTTTAGAAACCATCCTCCATATTTTTGTGGTATTTTGTCCATCCAATTATTTTCTGCTATGTTCCTGATAGCTTTTCTATATTCTGCTACCCTTTTAATTTCATCTAATTGCCTTTGTAGGTCCCCTGTGACACTGGGGATATGTACACAACAAGGTTTTTTATCTAATTTAAGGTATCCACATACTCCCTGTTCCTTAATCAACAACAAATCTAAGGCTAACCTATTTTGCAAAGTCATCTTGGCATTAGCTTGGACTTGGCTATTTATAATCTGAAATCCTTTCTGAGTTGCTGTTGATAAGGTTTCCACCTGCCAGGTTAGATTGTCTATTAATATTCTATTTTCTAGGGCCATCAGGCCTGGGAGCAGAAAGCTCTGTGCTCCCCAGCTGGTTTGAGTCTCTGTGAATGACCTATTCCATGTGTCAGGGTCTTCCTTTTTGGAAGTGTCTCTTTTAAGTTTTCCCCAATATTTAGTCATAAAAGGACTTACAATGGCCATAATTTTAATAATTCTAGTGTCACTTGTCTAGTGGCCCAGGAACCATCTGATGTCACCCAGACTGTACACCCTGGTGATGCTGTTTCCTGGTTACACTGCAATGTCAAAAGATTTTTAGTGTAATTATTGTACATACCTAGGGTTCATCAAGGTAATTAGTTATGTTTGCCTTTTGGAAATCCCTGATAGGTTTTGCATATTCTTCCAACACAGAGATGCTCACTGGGATGATTCCCCAAGGTGAAGGATGACATATCAAATGAGGAATTGGGACACCTGCTGTGACACTGGTAAGTAGAAACAAGATTGAAAGGACCACCCAGCATCTTACATTTCCCATGTTAGATCTACTCATTTTGTTAAACTACATCTGTCAGTCCCATTTCAATTTCATGTAAAGAGGTTCCACTGTGGTTCTCCTAGTGAGGAGGCTGGTTTTGTTCTGGTAAAGTGTACCCACAAGTCCTTTCTGTTTACCTTGACTGCAGTATAAGTGGCTAACACCACCTGATATGGTCCTTTCCAGCACTGTGGAAGAGGATCTTCCTTGTCCTTGATGCAGTCCTTGATGCAGATCCAGCTTCCAGGTTTTTGTGGACGTGAAGTTGCATCAAAGGTGATGGGAGAGAAGCAACCTAGGTAGATGATATACCTACATAGAGAGGAGAGAACCTCTCCCAGGGTTATTACCTAATTCTGTAAAGCCAGGTCCCCTATTTGGTGTCTATCACCTGTAATTCTTTTCATTTTATAAGGCCTTCCATACAGAATCCCAAAGGGACTAACTTTCTCCATTGAGCTTGGCTGTATTTGAGTCCTCAGAAGAGCTAGAGGTAAAGCTCAAGGCCACTTTAGATGAGTCTCCTGGCAAACCTTACTGAGGTGTCTTAATACTCTGATTCCTTCTCTCAACCTTTCCACTAGACTGGGGTGATGTGGAGTATGTAGGTCTCACTTGATCCCCAACCCTTTCACCAATCCTTGAACTATTGTAGCTACAAAATGAGGTCCTCTATCAGAGGACATTCCACTAGGGACCCCAAACCTAGGGACTAGTTCTCTCAGTAAGGTCTTGGCTACCTCACCTGCTTTGTTGGTTTGACATGGCAAAGCTTCCAGCCATCCTGCAGAAGTGTCTGTGAAAACCAACAAATACCACAGCCCATTTTGCTGAGGGAGGTCAGAAAATTCTCTCTGCCAATAGACTCCAGGACAATTTCCTTTTTCAGTGACTCCTACAGGTGGCTCCTTGTAAACATAGGTGTTATTTTGCAAACAAATCTCACATTGCTTAGTGATGCTTTGAATGATTCCACTCATTTGGACACTTAGGACTTGCTCCTTCAGGCTGTCAATAAGTGCTTTCCCTCCCCAGTGATGTTTGTCCTCAGCTATTTTATTCATTATGCTTTGAGAACATAGTACCTGATTGTTATCAGTGATCCACCATCCTTCAGGGCTTTTCATTGCTTGCAAAATGGCTGCTAACTGGTTATTGCTTTTGGAATCTTCAGGTTGAGTGTGTGGGAGATCAATCTGCTAGGAAATACCACGAGTATTGACTCTTCTGCAGCTCTTTTTGCAGCTCTATCAGCCAACTGATTTCCTGTATTAGCAGGAGTGTTGCCATATTGATGGGCTTTACAATGCATTACCACTGCCTGGGGAGTTGGATGCTTCCTAATAGTTCCAGGACCATCGTTGCATATTTAATTGATGAGCCCTGTGCTGTTAATAGTCTCTTCTCTTTCCAAATGGCACCATATGGATATATGACCTCAAAGGCAGGCTTGAAATCTGTTCATATGCTCACTCTCTGATGCCTGGCAATTTCAAGTGCCCTTTGGAGCACTATTAATTCAGCTTTCTGTGCTGAGGTGTTTGTGGGTAAAGTCCTGGCTTCTATGACTTCAGTTTGTGTCACTACCACATATCCACCTCTCTGTTTCCCATGTGATGTGGAAATATTTCCATCTGTATAGAGTTCTCAAGTAGGATCTGTTAAGGGAATATCCTTTAAATCTTCTCAACTGGCATATATGTGTTCAATAGTTTGCAAACAATCATGGTAAATACCTTCTCTGTCATCTGCTGGATCAGCCAAAACCATAGCAGGAATTAATATGGAAGTGACCTTCATCTCTGCATCTCAACTGTTAACATCTTAACATCCAACCTGGGGACAGCCAGTGATTTCCTTTTTGTTCTAGGGACCATATGGAGTGCATAAACCATATAATTTCTGCTCCAGCATAAGCTTTTGGGCTTCCTAGATGAGTAAAACTGTAGCTGCAACTACCTGCAAGAAAGAAAGACCATCCCTTGCTCATATTGTCTAGTTGTTTTGAAAAATACCCCACAGGTCACTTCCAGGGTCCTAACCTCTGGGTCAGTACTCTGAGGGCCAGATGAAACCTCTTGTGTACAAACAATTCAATGGGCTTGGTCACATCCGGGGAGTCCTAAGGCTGGGGCTGTCATCGAAGCCCTTTTTAGCTGGAGGAAGGCATCTCAACACTTAGGTGTCCATCCCAAGACGTTCCCAGGGCTATTTAGAGCCCTATATAATGGCTTCTGTTTTAGGCCAAAGTCCATTATCCAAAGGCACCACTTGGCCATCCCTTAGCATGCTCATAAATGCTTCTTTGAACTGGGCTCAGGAGTGTGACAAATTGTCTCTTTTCGCTCAGTCCCCAGGCTCCACACCCCTTGGGAAATGGTGAATCCCAAATACAGGACTTGGGTTTGGACCTGTGGAGCCTTCTTTCTGGAAACTCAGTATGTGGACTGACCCAGGAAGTTTAGCAGACTTATGGTGAAGGCCAAGCATGCCTCTCAGGTGGAGGTGGCTATCAATGCATCACACACTTATTGCAAGAGTTACTTCATTGTCTTCCTTGAGAAGGGAGATTTACAGCTGTGAACTGTTGATCCTCCTCTCTAATAGTGATCAGTAATGTGAATGGATTTGCCACCACTGGATGGACATCTCATACAATATGGTTTATAGCTCACAGATCCAAAACTAGTCTATATTCACTGGATTGCTGCTTTTTTAAAGGCGAAATAGGAGTATTATAGTTTGATTGACATTCTACTAAAAGTCCATATTGTTGAAAATTGCTAATCAGAGGGTCCAATCCTTTCCTAACTTCTGACTTTAGAGAATATTATCTTGTGGGCTCAGCTCCTGGTTTGAGTTGGACTCTCACCAGCTCTGCTGCTCGTGGCTGCTCAGGGGTTCCAGATGCCCAGACTAAAGGGGTGACAGCATTCACCATTTCCTCTGGGATTTCCTCTCTCACTGTCTTTGGTTGCTGCAGCACAAGAGCTTGAACTTCCAAAGCTTTGTTTTGGGGTATGTGTACTTGTATCGTTCCTCAAAAGTAATCTGTGCTTCCAGTTTACTCTCTCCCCAGGAATGGCATAGGACATTCAGACATATACAAAAATTGGTGTGTTAACCACTGTTTACCAACCTTAAAAACAAGAGGTTGAAAAAATGGCCATTCTTCCCTTTTACTTATGGCCCCAACCACTGAAACACTTTCCTGGCTCAATTTTCCTTTACATGTATTGATCATATGTAGGTATCTCCTGTATCTATCAAAAAATCTATGTTTTCTCTCCCCAGCATTAGGGTAACTGGGGGTTCTTCTGAGAAAACTTTCAAGTCTTCCCCCAGTCTCCATCAGTCATCACTCAAAGCCATTAATTCAGGCCACTGCCTCAGTACCTTGGGGTGTTTCCACTGGTTCTGTGCTTGGGGGCATTCTTGCTTCCAATGTCCTTTTTGCTTGCAGAGAGCACACTGGTCCTTCTCCAGTCAAGCTGGACCCTCAGGTCTTCATCTGCCCATCCTCTTCTGATTAAGGTCCCTTCTCCTGGTACCTACCAAAGCAGCTCCTAGTTTTATTTCCTGGTTTTCTTGATTCCATCTCTGTTTTAAACACCTTCCAGGCAGTCTGCAGAAGTTTCTCTTCTATGGGTGTAGATTGGCTCATCGTTGGTCCCTCAAGGTTTGCTGCTATCTTCTCTGGTCCCAGCCAGTTTCTTGTGTAATCTTTGGGGTGTGGCTGTCTGTTACTTGTTGTGGTCTCCACGAGACTTTGGACTTCCTTGGTTCAGAAGTTATTTTGTGACTATTTACAACCAGATTTACAATAATACAGCCAAGGGAAAGAAAAGGTGAAGCTGGGAGAAGACAGTGTGTGGCATGTTCTCCTGCTGGCATTACCAGCACCCAGGTAGAAGTGAATAGTACCAATGGGTCTAACTCAACACTTCTTCTCCTGTGGAAAGTGCTAATTCCTCTAGAAGTCTTCAGCAAAAAATTGGTCCATTTAACTGAAAGCAAAGAAGAGTGTCTGGCAGAAAGGCTTTTCTACTCAGTTGATGAGGATACATCCAAGTCCATCCCCTTTTGAGTACAGTCAGGCCACATTTTGAAGGTTCTTCGTCCATTCTCATTTTAGTGGAATATATTACAGTGCAGACTAGCTCTGTGAGGCACAGAGGTGTTAACCAAGGTGGGAGAAAAGAAACACTAGTTTCTCTTTTAAATCCTTGTTTATAATCTTGCAGAAATCACTTCTTATTTTGCCTCCAGGTAGAATTAAAAGAACCTTGTGGCCAACAGCCCAATTTAGTGTTAGAGCAGTCAGATAAAATCTAATATGGGAGAAAAGGGGGGAAAGTGAATGCCTTAAGGTGACTGAGTTTTTGTAATTGCTGGTAAATCCCTTGGACCAGTCTGTTGACAAACAGGACAGGGAGAGCTGGAGATAGATCCTTGGTAGATCTGCCAAACACCTTGGACAAGTTTGGAAGCTTGTTTCTTGTTTGGCTCATTTCCTTCTCCCTTCCCCCTTTCCTCTGCATCAGAAACAGTGTTGAAGGGTGTGTATGCTGTCTGGCAGGCTCTTGGAGGAGTCTCTGGCCTTAAATTACACAGCATGAGAACTCTGAGCATAAAATTAGCATCACAGTTCTGTGTATTAGGCGCCAGGGAAAAAATGTCACATTCAGCAGAACTCGGAGGCGAGAGGTGGAACAGAAAGAACTGGAACGGGACATCAATCCCCCTCCACATTTCACTGTTTTGCAGCAGATGTATCTGAGAATGTCATAACCAGCTGGCTTGGAGCAAAGATTATTTGGGTAGTAAATAGATTTTATTGTATATCTTAGTAACAGAGATGTTTGATTTTTCTTCCTTCCCCCCCTTCCCCACCCCTGTTCACTTGCCCTTTTACTTTGTTCTGAAGATGGTTTAGTGTTTTTTTTTTTCTCTTTTCACAAGGAAATTGCTTTTCACCCATGAAGAAGTGCTGTTGTCAAATAGTTTTCTGCTCTTCTCTCCACCTTCCTGTGGAGAGAAACCCATTCCTGGTGAGAAACCCACAGTAATGACACTACGTTCAGCTTGCACAACAGCTTCTACAAGTTCTTTGTAGTGAAGCCTGGAAAACTAAATAAAGTGCTGGCAAACAGGGCAAAGGCACTAAAGCAGTTATTCAAGCACTGGATTCTTTGGATACTCTCTCAGTAGCAGCTATCTCATTCAGAAAAACCATTACAGAAAAGGTCACAGTTTGAGGGTGTGTTTTGGCTCCTTCCTTACCTCATAAAAGCAATAAAATCCTTTCCACACCAGCGTTGGATTGCCCTGGAGCAAAGGCATGAGAGAAGCTGCATTAGCATCTGGATGTGGAGATGGATTGCCAAGAGAAATGTCCATTTGCCTGAATTGTTTGGGGATGTACATGTCCACAAATCCATTCACTGTGCTGTTGGAGTGTTTTAAGACAAAGTTACCAGGCAGCAATGCTGATTTAATGTATTCCTCCCTATTCATTCTCCATACTGATGTCCCTGCTGTGAGCTGGGCTGGGAAATTGATCTGCAGCTTAAAAAAAACCAATGGTTTTACAGGTGGTTTAGTTAGCTGATGTATTTTGCAGCACAGCTTTAGAAGTGCTAGCCCGTGGGGCAGGAAAAAAAGCCAGAGTGTGTGAGCACAGGGGTTTTCCTAAGCAGATTCCATCACCATATACTCATTTCTTGAAATCAGAACTTCAGAGTTTCCCATTTTACCTGTGTTCAGCTCAGATTATTGAAGCACTCCACAGCAGGATGATGTATTCCCACATTAGAGAGCTCTCTGGGGCAGAAAACTATTCTTCATTTCATTTCTTTGTTCTTTTCCATAGGAGAGCAAGTCCATTGGCTACTGCTGGTTAACATATGTGATAGTTTAGCAACTACATTATTTCCTAAGAGTCTGGGAATCAATTCGAAGGCCTGGCATCAGAGCATTACTGGCACTTTTTGCAGAGCTACATTTTCATACTGTTTTCAATTTGTACGGTAGGTGATTCTGAGCACAAGTGGGTTGCTAAGGATAATGGTTGTAGCTCCTCACTTTTCACCTGACTTTCCCAAAGAATGATACCTCTATTGAGCATTTTCCTGCTCAAAGCATTATTGTCAGCCACAATTTACAGATGGCAAAGCTGAGGCACAAGGAGTCTGAATGCAGATGGTTGAGAGGTCTCTTGTTTAGACCTGGCTTCACAGAACAAGGCAGCCTTCTGCCCCTGGAGGTATGGGAGACATGAATTCCAGCCTTCCACCCGTGAAATGGGCAGACTGGCAGCTGGTTTGGGATCAGATTGCTTGTTGGTATGGTAATTTCTGGCATCATTCCACCAGTTTATCTTTCAAGGAATAAAGGCTGAAGGAATAAAAGGCCAGTAGGTGAGGCAGCAGATGAGACAGGGAGCAAGTAGAGGCTGTGAGGAATCTTGACAGGACAGAACTTTGAAAAAAGCATCTTCTTGATCCATATTGCTTCTGTGTTTGTCACTTGCCTGTCCATCCTCATCTCTAGCCCCCTTGCCCCCCAGTTATATTAGGGAAAATTGTCCCAATTTACAAACCATTATAAAATGAGCCAGAAACCCTCCATAATGAGCGGAAAGGATATGTCTGTACCAGAAAATTGTGCTTCTTTGACTATATCAGTGTATCTTAAGTAGTACAACTCCCCTAGGGGAAAGACAATTATACCAGTGTAAAAGTGCATAGCCAAATATAGCTGAGTCCCAAATGGGAAGGGACCATTATACCAGTAATAACTAGGTCCACAGTAAGTTGTAGATTTATTTCCTTAACTTTAGGAATCTGAGGTGACAATATTGGGAGTATAGTTACTTTATAATTCATGTATATTCCAAGGAGACAGATAAAACCTTCAGAGGTGGAGTTGGCCCATTTGAGATCTGATTTACTGGCCAGTGGTGCCTGTCTCTCTTCATTGTCTGTTCAGAGAACTTCCATGTAGCTAAAGGCACTTACCTAAGGTTTCTAAATGAAGTAAAAGGAATTTGGTCACAGGATTTAATCAAATGGATGGGGAAATTAAATGATTTGGAACAGTGTAGAATGGTTTGAAAGCAGCACTGCACAAATCTGAGCAAATCCCAACCCTATTTGGAAATTTGGGAAAGTTCAGTAGAATTTTTTGTGTGTGTAAATTTGATAGGTCTTTGGAGCTTGTGGAACAGTTGAAGGAGGATTTTCTTTATCTTGAGTAGCAATAACTCCAACAGATTTTTGCCTCAAGATGATTAGGAGCCTAAACAACAGAGACTCTCCTGCCACAGAGGGTCACTGCTGCTATGCACTTTAAACTGGGGTTTAAGCTGCTGGAGGGATGTTTGTAGGTGTAGCTCTCTCAGGAGTTCTTGGATGGAGCTATTCTGCTTTGTCTGCAGTGTCCAGACACCAGATTTTGACGTTGGTGGTTGACTGGAGCATACAAGTCCAACTCCAGCCCGTGTCTGTCACACACAGTAACAGTGGCAAGCTCTGCCCTATTTCCTCCCTAAATCCCTATTTTTTTTTATTTTTTCTGGAAGTCATAGACTATCTGGATGAAGAAATGTTCTGTTGCTCTTTCTGAGCTTCCATTTTTCTCATTTAGCCTAGTCTTGGGCATGAATCTGACTTCTGCAAGAACAAAAAAGCCCCATTGCTCATCAAGGAGAAATTACTACAGTTCTGGTAAGACTTCTTCTAACTCTTCTGATCTTAAGTGATCCCACTATATCAGAGAGAAATCCTGTTTCTTTTTAAAAGGTTTTAAAAGTAAACAGGTTTATTTTAAAGGAAGAACTGTCTTCCACAGAGAGGAAGATCATAATGCTGCTTGTGATATTGCTCTGCATAAGAAAAACTGGCAAAATCTGGCTTGGGCATCATGAACTAAACATAACCCAGAATGATACTATTGAATGCATATTTCCAAAATAGCTCAGAATGACTGAAGAAAACCTCACATTTGGGGGGGATTTTTTTTTTCTTGCAATACTTATTCCTTGTTTTTCTCAAGCAACTGAGGTGCAAAAGCCCAGATTCAGTTATGGGACTTAGTTTGATTCAAGAAAAATGTAATTTTTTTAAAAAAGGCGTTTTAAAAATGTCTTAATTTTTTTTACTTCCTACACAATTTATGATAGGGAGAGTATCCCTGCACTTAGCCAATATGGATCGAGCCATTATCTAATGAAGAATCTAAACCAAATCAGCCCAACTTCTTTTTGTTGTTTCCTTTTTTTTTTGAGAAGTTCAGAAAAACACAACTTCAACAACTTTTTTTTTTTTTTTTTTAATCAGTTTGTTTTCAACTGTTCTGAAAGCATATATTGAAGAAAGAGGGTCTCATCACTGATCTCTGGGCCAATTGCCTTATCATAGAATCATAGAATCATAG
>NW_008582441.1:0-381 GCF_000691845.1 Merops nubicus | reverse complement strand
ATTTAGGAGGGAAGATAAATAAGGCTGAATGGGCTAAAACCCTACAGGGCAAAATAATAGTGCCAATAATAGTGCCCTTTGCATTATTATGGGCTGTGGTTATGGCAGAACATAGAAAAACCCGTTGGGGAACGGAGGCTTTATACAAACATTTGAGTCAGTGTATTGCTGCTTGGAATCTATATACTACTGTCAAACAAGTGAGGCAGCAGTGTCAAATTTCTTTGCAAAATAATCCCTGAACAGGCCCAAAGGCTCCATTAGGACAGATAGGGAAAGGCAATTATCCCAGACAACAATGGCAGATTGATTTTTCAGAACTTCCAAGACAAGGGAGGTTCTGGTATTTGTTGATCTTAACAGATACCTTTTCAGGGTGGC
>NW_008582440.1:9263-9933 GCF_000691845.1 Merops nubicus | reverse complement strand
ATATATCTGATTATTTTCTTCTCCTTCTGCCTCCAGAATCAATACAAAGCAGAGTATGATGAAACTATGAAGGGTGTTGGATGGATGCCACTGGGCTCCCTGGAAGCTGAGAAGAACAAAAAAGCCATGGAAATTGTGAGTGAAAAGAAATATCGTCAGCATCCAGACACCTTGAAGTATTCTGTCCCAATGGATTCCATGAATATGGTCTTAGCTTTAAACAATGCTAAAATCATGGATGAGGTAAGAAAGTGTTCATTAAAATTCATTGAAGTTTTGCAGAAGTATGATATAAAGTTTAGCTGATGTAGTAGTCAATCTCATTGTGTGCATAGCTTTGGAAATCATCAGCTTTGACAGCTGATGAATATGCTTGAATATAATTGTATTTTGTCTTAGTAGACCTTTGATATACCTGAATGTGAAATACAATCCTAATATTTCTAAGAAATACCTATAAAGACAGACCTGGGGATCACTTCTTAATCATAAAGTTTATCCAAGATAACTGATGATAAATTTTTAGAGGTTTAGAACAAAAAATACTGGAGTGATCCCTTTTAGAAACAGGATTTCAACTTTTAAATGTGTGGTCTGTTCCATTTGATGCCTGTTACAAGAATATGAAGTTGCTACATGATATGAATACTTTTATAAGGAGGTATTTACT
>NW_008582440.1:0-9232 GCF_000691845.1 Merops nubicus | reverse complement strand
GATTGTCCTGCTTAACAGGTATAATCTGCTGGTGTTCTTTAGAATTATTTAGACTTCCCATGCATTGTAGTTACAGGGACCATCAGAATCTTGTGTGCACTATTCTTAGCTCTGTTTCCTCTAAGAAAAGCTCTATTGCCCCTCTCAACTGTTATTTATTTTCTAAGTCTTCCACCTCTATCAACTTTTTTTTTATAGCTTCTGTCTGGGTTTTGGGTTGTGGGTTAACCCTGGGCAGGGTGCTCAGCACCACACAGCCACTCCCTCACTTCCTCTCCTTCTCCCCAGCAGGATGAGAGAGGAGGAAAGGCAGAGTAAATGAAAAAAAAAAAATTATGGGTCAAGATAAAAAAACCTTTAATAAACAAAGGAGAAGTGGAGAACAGAGAAAGAAAAACCAAACCAAGTGAATGCAAAACCAATCCCTTGCCACCTCCCACGAGTAGACTGATGCCCAGCCAGTTCCCAAACAAAACACATCTAACCTCCCTAAAATCCCTTCTCTCCCTTCTCATTTACTCAGCACAAGGTTCTCTGGCATGGAACATCTCTCTGCTTGGCTGGCTTCATCTGCCTGGTTATGTCCCCTTCTCTTGCACACCCCTGGACTCTTCCCTCTGGGGGTGGAGAGAAACAGGGGCAGCCTTGATGCTGTGCAGTAACCCAAACATCAGGGTGTTATCAGCAGTGTTTTAGTCACAAATCCAAATCACAGCACTGCTCAAGCTGCTCTGGAGAGAGTTAACTCCATCCCAGCCAGATTCTGTGCATTTTCTGCTGTTCAGTATGCTTGAATACTCTGCTAGGCAAGCCAGGGGCAGTGAAATACTCCTGCAACACTGGTTTTCCTTCCACTTTTATTTCAGCCTCACACAACTAACTTCAGAAGAGCTATCCCAAATTCATGCTGCTTCTAAGTGCTGAAATAAAAATACAAATGCTCCTACCATGTTACCAGTTGCATCATTATGAAGAAAGCTTTGATTTCAAAATGTGAAATATTCTTTTAAATTGTTTTATTTAATATATTGCTTGTGTTGACATATCTCCTTTTTTTTTTTTTTTTTAATCCTTCCAGCACAAGTACAAACAAGCATGGGAAGAAGACAAAAAGAAAATTCACATCACACCAGATATTCCACAGATTGCTTTAGCAAAAGTTAATGCATTTAATTTAAGTGATGTGAGTACTCTTTGTTGGTCTTATATTTTTAATTAGGAATAAGTGAGATGACAGCAGACAAAAATCTCCTTCATTCTGATTTTGTTAACCTATAGTCATTTCACAAAAAAAGCTATTAATTTTCTTCCTTTTGCAAAATTAAATACTAAAAGTTGCCAAGAATAAGCCATAGTATTTATAGTCACCTTAAGAAGTGTTCATGTGGGTCATTAAAATATAATATTTACTAAAAACATATTAATTGCAATACTGTCCATCTTTTTTACTGCTTATGTTATTTTATTTCTCCATGCACAGATTTTTGTACTGGGTTTTAAATTCTTGCAGACTGATGTGTATAAATATATGAGCCATTACACATAAGCTGAATCAATAGAATTATATTTAAGCAAGTGTGGTGTATTTTGCTTCTCTAAAGGATGTTTCTTTTCTTTCTTTCTCTCCACAGAAAATGTACAGGCTTTCATTTGAAGAAACTAGGAAGAAAGGGTATGACCTCAGAGCTGATGCTATCCCTATTAAAGCTGCCAAAGCTTCCAGGGATATTGCTAGTGATGTAAGTTCTTGAAAGAAAACAAATGATCCATTTCAGACCTTGTAAAACCTTCATTTCCTGACACAATTCAGTTTTACATGCCAAATACACAGAGTCTCTATTCTCTTGCTTGTAAATGATTCTGACATATGCAACATATATTCTAATACATTTTCTAGCAGGGTTAAAGAAGAATCTCTCTATCAGAGAGGTAAGGAGATATATGAGGGGAAAAAAAAACAAGGTGGTTGATTCCTCAGTGTGATGGTGCTTTGATATTTTATAAACATGTTTTATGTTCATAGTTTAGAGATCATTCTTAGCCAGAGATCATTCTTAGGAATATTTGAAAAGAACAGAGAATGGACTTAGATGATTTTTTTTCTGTTGTGGTACAGTCATCTTTATACCTTTGGTGAAAGTCCTATTCAATCTCTTGGTCCAGAGAATGCAAGTATCCAGAATTGGGACCATTCTGAAATCTTTTGTACACCAGTGATGAGGAATTTTCTGTGGTAGGGGCAAATCCAGGCTGAGAGAGAGTTGAGGTGTGGGCCCACAGTTTTTTTCTTTTTAACAACTTAAGGGATATTGCTGCCACTGCCAAGTCAATTTGTCTGTCACTGCTCTAAGTCTGAGGGGAAGATCCTTCCATTCTGAGTTCTCTCCCAGCAGTAATCAGTGAAGGAAAACAGAATTGATACTTGGTCTGTGTAGTTCACTGTCCAGGTGATTAAAGATTGAGGAAGGGGTTAAGAACTTGACCTACTGATTTTATTGAATGCAAAAATGCAGGAGATATTGGGAAGTGTCTTGAATTTTTTAATCATTTGAATAAGTGAACCTAATGGAAGTGATGATTAGATCTTTGATTTTATCATTAATCTTCAGATATGAACACAAATATTCTGAGTATGGTGCAGACTACCACAAAAATATTTACCTAAGCCAAATGTTGGAGGCAAGACAGTAATAGTAACAGAGAACTGTGGGGGTTAATGTACCTTGTTTCTAGTGTTTGAGAAAGCTCATCCTAGAGCTAATACAGGTATCTAAACCAGAGTGTGAAAAGAATAAAAATACAGTTTTTTTCCAGAGAACTGTCTTCAGCAAATCAGATCTTAGCTGTTCCTTTGCCTTTTGGTTTCTGTCAGTATGTTTCATTGTGCCATTTATAATGATATTAGAAAGCAGCTGAAGCTCAGGTTACATTGAACCTTACAGAGGAGCAGAGTGAACTATTGTAAGGAAATTTCATTAATTAAGAAAGTGTTTTAAATATACTCCTTTTAAAAGGGACACTGGACATCTGTTTTGCTTTGGGGTGCACCCTAAGAATAAGTGGACAAAGCCACCACCTCTATACGCTTTGTGATGTTCTCTTAACCATGCAAAAATCTCATTTCAGTCTAAGTTTTACATTTTTCCCCCTTACGAGATAGAGATTTCTTATTAAATGAAACAGAACTGAAGCTCTTGTCTCTGTTCTCCTTGCAGTATAAATACAAATTAGGTTATGAGAAAGACAAGGGAAGACTCGTAGGCTTCCGCAGCCTTCAGGACGATCCCAAACTCGTCCATTACATGCAAGTGGCTAAGCTGCAGTCTGACAGGGAGTACAAGAAAGCTTATGAGATGAGCAAGACCCATTACCAGACGCCCTCCGACGCCCTCAGCATCGTGGCAGCCAAGGAGGCCCAAGATCGTGTCACCAACACCAACTACAAGCGCCTGATCCACCAGTACATGCTTCTACCTGATGCCATGAGTTTGGAGCTGTACAGAAACATGAATCAGATACAAAGTGATGTGAGTTTCTCTTTTCTTCCTCTCATTCACAGCTGGGGTTTCCCCCCCCCCTCCTGTTTTTTCATCACAGATGAGTTTTGGAAACGACAGAATTATTTTGTGTGAGCCATTTGTTAAATTGTGGACTTTCCTTTTGCATTCTGTTTGGTAGAATGAGTATAAGCAGGACTACAACGAGTGGTTCAAGGGTATTGGTTGGAGTCCTGCTGGTTCTTTGGACGTGGAGAAATCAAAGAAAGCCACAGAAATTGCAAGCGACCGGAAATACCGCCAGCACCCCAGCATGTTCCAGTTCACAAAACAGAACGATGCCATGGACCTGGTCCTGGCCAAGCACAATGCAAATATAATGAATAAAGTGAGTATTTATGGGGGAAGAGAGGCAGACATTCACACAGGATCCATTTCAGTGAACAGTCTTGAAGTCTCTTTCACCACCTTTATGTAGAAGTGTTGCCACTTATAGGTCCCATTCTTAATTTTTTTAATTTATTTTTTTTAATGAAACAGTTACTGATAAATGGCATCAGTTAAATATTCATATTAAATATTTTACTCTTCTCACTGCATCCTCTCCAACCTCTATTCTTCCCCTTCTTGCATAGAAATTACTGGCCCTGAAAATCTTGATTTTGTTAGAAGCATGACTGGATCCTAACTCAGCTGATTCTGGAGTAGATCATTACATAATTAAATAAATCTAAGGCAGCACCTTTGTCTTTTTACCCATCCCTGTCCAAAGTGTGCAAATGGAAAGGTGAAAAACCTGAAGGAGCCATCTTTTGTCATGTATACTAACACATCTGATGTGGCTTTTTTCAATAGCATGCTTATACTCAAGCTTGGGAGAAGGACAAAACTAAAGTTCATGTCATGCCAGATACACCAGATATTCTACAGGCCAAACAGAACAAGACAAACTACAGCCAGGTAGAGTTTTTTAATACTTCTTATTACATTTTAAATTAATATTTGCTTTCTTTCCATTTAAAGATGCCTCTAAGTTAAAAAAAAGTAATTTTTTTTAAGTTAGAAGAAATGGAGTGGGGGATTTAAAACAGAGGCAAGAATTTTTATATGTGAGTAATATTTGCAGAGCAGCAATAAGCACCATCCTCAGCCTAGCAAGGTAACAGCCTAACTACCTTGTCTGCAAAAGTGACAGTTGTGGCAGTATAGAATACTTAAGTTTTGCTTTGCACAATTCCTCAGAGGCAAATCTTTGACTTGCAAGTACTGGTACTTAAAATCAACGGTGCACAAACTGAATTGACTATTAATTAGCTACATTACAGCCTTATTAATTAACATTTTATTAAACCAATTAAAAAGCTTTCCATTATCCCGGATGTATATGTTTCAAATTGCCCACATATGTTTCAGATTCCCCAGATATGTTTCAAAACCCCAAGTTAAGCTAGAGTAGAAAGCTGCTGCAGTAAAGAAAAAGGAAAAGACCTGGAAGACCTGGTGTTCCTTGCTCACCAGTTCCCATTCTGGTAGCACTTCTCTTGTAACTGAAACCTCTGAGGTGACCAGAATTTGGTAATATGGATCATTAGCATATCTAAATAGAAGGTGATATATGTATTACTG
Source organism: Merops nubicus (assembly GCF_000691845.1). Taxonomy (NCBI): domain Eukaryota; kingdom Metazoa; phylum Chordata; class Aves; order Coraciiformes; family Meropidae; genus Merops; species Merops nubicus. The sequence goes on along the minus strand of NW_008582440.1, from coordinate 4,109 downwards.
ACTTTTAAACTAACATTGTTTTCAATTTTAGAAACAATACAAGCTTGGCTGGGAGGAAATGATAAAAAAAGGCTATGACCTGACACCAGAAGCCATTTCAGTGAAAGCTGCCAAAGCTTCAAGGGACATTGCAAGTGATGTAAGCAATATTTCTAATTCAGTATGACATACATTTTATCTAGTTGCTTTAATTTAGAGTTGCCCTAGATGGAGAAACACCTCACTGCTAAGGTGTGGCTTGGAGTAGAAAGGAAATCTGCTGACAAAACTCTTTCCTGAACTGTTCTTGTCAGTGACGAAGATTTAAGAAGGGTTGGTCTGGCAGCTTGACAATTCCAAAGATTGTTGGTCCACCCATGAAGTGGCTGATCATACAAAGTTAGGGGTTGTCTGCTCTTTTGGATGCTGTGTTTTCAGAGCAGCAGTAATTTGGTCTGATTAGCAGCTTTTTTACACCCTCTTTACAGCTCTGATCCAGCCATGGTGACACGTGTAGTGATCTTATCATCCCTTGCTATGAACGCAACACCAGCATTGATGGAAGAGATTTTATAAATCATTAGGAAATGTTTCCAATGCTAAAGCATCTGCATTTTTTTCGTTGCTGATTATTTTATCATTCAAAATATTTCAGTGTGTCAGCCTTTGGGACTTCTGAACAGTATGACTGTGAATCAGGTGGCAGAGGAGACCGTTCTTACAGCCACGTGATGCGCATTAATCAAACTTCACATGAGATGCCATAAAAGTTGCTCCTCTCATTGGCAATGAGAAACATTGAACTGACAAAATATACTGATATTTTGCTTATCTATTTTAGCACTTTCTGTTTCTGAATGTAATTTCCATAATGCACTCTTTATCATTTCAGTACAAGTACAAATACAAAGAAGGATACCGCAAGCAGCAGGGACATCACATCGGATTCCGCAGCTTACAGGATGATCCTAAGATGCTGTGGTCCATGCAAGTAGCAAAGATGCAGAGTGAGAGGGAGTATAAGAAAGACTTTGAAAAGTGGAAGACAAAGTTTAACATGCCCGTGGATATGCTGGGCTTCCTTCTGGCTAAGAAATGTCAGGAGTTGGTTAGTGACATAGACTACAAGCACAAACTACACCGCTGGACTTGTCTGCCAGACCAGGTGGATGTCACCGAGGCAAAGAGGGTCTATGAACTACAGAGTGATGTAAGCTTCCTCTGGATTTAAATATTTACTGTTTATTGAGAAATATGTTTAACAACTCTCTTCTGATGTCAGTAAATATCACGTTGAAGCTAGGATACCATTCAGTCTTTTAATATGGTTTAATAAATGAAGAGGGAAATAACTTACTGTGGGTTTGATTTCTTCTTTTTCCTTTAACAGAATCAATACAAGTCAGATCTACAATGGCTCAGAGGCATTGGATGGAGTCCTTTGGGGTCCTTGGAATCTGAAAAGAACAAGAAAGCTTCTGAAATACTGAGTGAAAAGAAGTACAGGCAGCACCCAGATACCATTAAGTTCACAAGCATCCCAGATGCCATGGATGTTGTTCTAGCCAAATCTAATGCCAAAAATAGGAGTGATGTAAGTTGCTTCTACTGTCAGAACATGTGGTTCAATAAATGAATACATTAGCAAACATTTGTTGAAAAGTTATATTGCTGTATAACTTATTCAGCAAAAACTACAAATAAGACCCTTATTATGTGGGATGTAAATGTATTGTTGTGATGCTGTTTCCTTGACATTTCATGAATGTAAAAAAGAAAAAAAAAGGTGGTATTTCAGTAAAAAGTCTTTTATTCCTTGATTTGAATACTTTGTGCTGTTTACAGTGCTCACACTTGCATACTACATCTTTGCTTTGCTAGTGTAGAGGAAAGGTAAATGGAATTTACTGCTGTGCACGTGAGGCTTTTCTCAGACACTGTGGTTTTGTTTGTCTCTCTTTTCAGAAACTCTATAGAGAAGCTTGGGACAAGGACAAGACTCAGGTTCACATCATGCCTGATACTCCTGAAATTTTGCTGGCTAAATCCAACTTAATTAATGCAAGTGATGTAAGTGTGTCTCCATGGTGTTTCCTGTATGGAATTTGGATTGCTTATTGTGCCTTTAGTTTAAAAAGCAATAGAGTAATTCTTCAATTCTAACAGCTGTAAGCACACTATGATCTTTTCCTGTGAAAATGGTCATGCACTAGAAATCCCAAATGGAATTTCTAAAATATAAAGTGGAAGCAGAGTTGCTAGAACATAAAAAAATAGCAAGAAAATATTCAGCACAAGTCAGTAGTTTTGTCTTTTATCCCTGCTGATCATATGAACATTGTAAGCCTGACATTCTTGCTAAAATGCCTGATTATATGGAATTGCCTTTTTAGAATTACAAAGGATTCTGTAATTTCCATCAAAATCCTTGTTAGTGGAACAAGTACAGACTATATCTAAAAACAAAGAAATGTCAGCTCTATCATAAGAACTCAAGAAGTCTGTAATTTCCATCAAAATCCTTGTTACAATGGAACAAGTACAGACTACATCTAAAGACAAATGTCAGCTCTATCGTAAGAACTGAAGAATGCAAAAATAATTCCAATTAAAATTGTGTGCAGCAAATCACATGGTGTTATTCACCTCTGTAGAAGACTATGAATCATTCAGATGATACATATTAACTAAAAGAAAATTTTGATCTAAAAAGAGTTAATCTGAAAACATACAGATAGTAATTTTCAAATATTTTATATCCTCTGTTACAAAATACATATTAAAAGCAAGCTGTGGTATTTGAGGAATGAAACTGTGTTTGGAACCTGATGCTTTATTCTCAATAAGTCAGGGGTTGAAAGCTGTAGTATTGAAAAACTCCCTAGAGAGCTTTATTGCCAATAATTGCTTTGAATCTTTCTCCAACAGAAACAGTACAAGTTAGGCTATGAGGAGCTGAAGAAGAAAGGCTATGATCTTCCTCCTGATGCTATACCTCTCCAGGCAGCAAAGGCATCCAGAGACATAGCTAGTGAAGTAAGTCTTACAAAGTGAAAATAGTAGTGGGATATATGGAGCACAACTTGGATAAAAAAGTTTTTTTATTTAAAAGGAGGAGAGGACTAAAATATTAAGAGTCTTATATTGGTGTTGACATCAGAGGCTAATTCTCAGTGATACAGAATTAATTAAATAAAAAAATTTAGGAATAAAAAGATAATAAATATGATGATTTAATAAAATGTACGATGAGATTGTATACAACTATAGAATATTAGTTCATGTCTTCTGGACATGCAATAAAACCACTAAAAAAAGCAGGGAAGATATGCCCCCCTTAAATTAACCACTTTATATGAAAAAAAAGACACATCTATGGCAACTTAAAAGAATTAATAATTATTCCTTCTGCATTCAATTAGTACAAATACAAAAGCGCGTACCGCAAGCAGCTCGGGCACCACATCGGCGCCCGCAACATCGAGGACGATCCCAAGATGATGTGGTCGATGCACGTGGCCAAGATCCAGAGTGACAGGGAGTACAAGAAAGCCTTTGAGAAGTCCAAGACAAACTTCAGTACCCCAGTGGACATGCTGGGAGTCGTGCTGGCCAAGAAATGTCAGGAGCTGGTCAGTGATGTTGACTACAGGCACCCTCTGCACCGGTGGACCTGTCTGCCAGACCACAACACAACAACGATTGTGTCATTTCAAAACAAGCCTATGAGCTACAGAGTGATGTAAGTTGTTCTTTACTGGCTGTGTGAAAATGAGACGTGTCTCTTATCTTGTGTTGCTTTGCTGGAGAGGTGCAGTTAGGAACAGAAGTCTAGGCTGCTTCTCTGAACCTGTGTTGTGCCTGTGCTATCTGGCTGAGAGTTGGTATTGTGAACAATCATAGCCTGAAGCTTCTTGGAGGCCATACATTATGGTCACAGGAGAGTCCTGTCCTGCCTGAAGATTTTTGAAGGAAGCATTTCAGTACATTGTGGAGTTCTGCCTAACAGGGGAAGGGCAACAGAGAAATATTTTCTTCTGCAGGACCAACTGTCTGCAAACTTAAGCCACGCATGCAGTGGTGAGTGCTCTGAAGAGCATTATGTTGCCTGGAGCGAGGAGGTTGCTGAG
>NW_008582439.1:281-571 GCF_000691845.1 Merops nubicus | reverse complement strand
TGCTCACCCGGTCAAAGGACGTCGGTTCTCTGGGGTATTGCCCGACACTGACCTCAGATGGAGCCTCGCCACAAGGTGTCTGGAAAAAGAAAAAAGAAAACAGCACTAAATTAACAGCTGACCTTCAAGTGTTTGACAGTTAAATTGTGACACCATCCCTCTGCACATGCCCTCCCTGCTCCAACTCATAAGCTGGGAAGCCGCCTCCTGGCCGCTTCACCCCTCTACGCTGGATCTACAACTCCACACCCTTGAGATACAAACAGAGGCATCCAGTGACAGGCCAAGCA
>NW_008582439.1:0-253 GCF_000691845.1 Merops nubicus | reverse complement strand
GCATAGCCTCTTATGGTTACTGTGCCTACCCTGACTCCAGCCCTCCGGGCAGAGCGGCTCCGAGCCGTGCGCAAAGACGAACGAGATGCGAGGTGCTACAGACGACGCAACTCAGAGATGCAAAACCTGGTGATAATGACTACTCTCTGCCTACAAAGACCGATGGCTGACAAGTCCTATAGGGCCAGAGGTCAGGAGGACTGGAGGCTCCGAGGGAGCCCCGAAGAATGGCCCGTGACCAGAAGTTACTATC
>NW_008582438.1:3132-9084 GCF_000691845.1 Merops nubicus | reverse complement strand
CCGCGCTTCTGGTCAGCAGTGCCACAACTGTGGTCAGTCAGAAAGCTTCTGCATCAACTTTAAGCTTTTCCAGCTGTTTTTGAAACTCATCTGGAAAGTCTTCCACATACACCAAGGGAGATGCCAACAAGTGCTGAAGCTGCTCAGCTTAACGGGACTGTTAGTCTGCACGCTGACTGATTCTCTCCCCCCAGCCCCACTCCTTTTCTATTCAGATCATGGGATAACCAGAAAGTAAAGAGGTTTCTGATAGTTCTTCACTATGCATGGGAGTATTTGACACCTAGCCCAAAAACTTTCTAATTTCCACTTTTACCAACCTTCAAAGCGGTGAGAAGTGTCTAGTCCAGTTTGCAGTGCTAACTACCTGCCTGCCTGCAGCAGAACTCAGGTGAACTACACCTGAACTACAGCTGGTCAGAACTACAGCTGTAGTTGCTGAGGTCTACCTCCAAGACGTCAAGGAAACACAGACCCAGGATCTGACCTAGTTCTAAATCCTGACTATTGTATCACTTGTTTTGCTCCAAAGCACAAACTGTGTGTCTGAGAGGTGCAGCAGGTCACTGACCATCTATCTCCTCTTGATTACAGGGGCTTCAGTCTGCCCCCCAACTTCTAGCTCAGGGGCTGGGCACTCAGAGGACAACTGGTCTGGCTGCTAAAGACCGAGGCAAAGAAGGCATCAGGGACCTCAGCCTGTCCCTCGTCCCCGGCCTCCGTATTTCCCCCATGTCCAGTAGAGGATGGTGATTCTCCTTAGCTCCCCCATTGCTGTTACTGTTGTTATAGGAATAGTTTTTATTGTCTTTTATGGCAGTAGCCAGATTAAGTTCTAGTTGGGCTTTGGCCTTTCTATTTTTCTCCCTGCAGAGCCTCACAGAATCTTTGTAGCCTTCCTGGGTTGCCTTCCCTAATTGGCTCTCTCACCAGCTCTGTCAGGAAATTATCTTCCCCACACTCCAGGAACCTCCTCGACTCTTTCCTCTGCTCCTAGACCATTTCCTCTAACATGAATAGCAGAATTAATTTAAAAAATAAAAAAAAAGAAAAATAACAGAGAAGGTGGAAAAAGAAAAGTCTACAAGAATCAAGAAAATAATACCATGTGTAAGAATTCTATGATAGTACATGGGAAAGGGTGTAAGGAAAAGTCGTTTGGAGGTTGAAAAAAGGATAGGGTAAAGGGCAAGGATAAAATAGAAGACTTGGAGCCAACTTTGGTAGTACAAGCGAGGACAGATCCAGGATGAACAGAGAGACAGGAGCTCCCACAGGAGCCCAGGGCCAGGGCAGCCCCCGAGCTGAGCCACAGGCCCTGCTCCCCTACTGCAGGCACAGCAGGAGAGCCTCAGTGTGAGTGGGATGGGACAGAGCTTCACAGCACTGGGCTGCTCTGGGGTCTGCAAGTCAGTGCACACGCCTCAGGCAGAGCAGGAGACACTTACAGAGCAACAGATGCAGTGGCAGCAGCAGGGCAGAGGGAGGTGAATATGGGTCCCACTTACACCTGAGAGAAGCAAAGAGGAGAGTTGACAGCGAGTTGAATGTGAGGGGTGTATGTGTGTAAAATGAGCCTTAATGACATGCCAAATACATGGCTTTCAGTGTCTGGGCACTCACCTCCCCGGCAGGCCTGAATAAAGAACATTTTAGGCTTATTCTGGAGATTTGGACAGTTTGCATTATCAAAGAAGCGGAAGACCTCCTGCAACTGAGAGGAGAAAGAAGATAAATATTCTTCACTGCAGCCTTCTGTGAGCCAAAGCCAGTCTCACCTGCCTCCCTGTCTTTTAGTTACTACCTCACCAGTCTAGGTATTTTCTCTTTCATCTCCAAACTCAGTGCGACAAACAAATCTCTTCCTGCCAGTTTGAGTTCCTACTCACCTCAAACTCCTACTAGCTGGAGTTCATACACTCTACCTAGTCCTTGCACAGGAGGAGAGAAGGAAATAACTTCTCCTACTTTGATGCCATTCTCATCTTCGAGGCCTCTCACAGCCTCCTGCCCTTCCCTTTCCACAAGCCCCCATTTTTAACTTTTTAAAACCCGAGAATCCTCAGTCTCCCATCACTTCACCTTTTTTAGGAAAAACACTGTTGTGTTGTCCAGGAGACAAGCTACACTGCCCCAGCAGGACCCAGCAGCATACCTGCAGCAGTTTGCCATCACTGCCATAAACCCCACCCTCCACGCCGTGGGACAGGAGAGCTACGATGCAGGAATCCACGTTCTGGTGATCTGGCAGCTTAGAGAATCTCTCCAAGGCACACTGCATCTCCTGCAGGAGAGAGGAGAAAAAGCTTCATGCTTTCTAGACTTGTGCAGTGAAAAGTGGGTCCATATAAGGGGAAACCCACAACTGGTCCTTTTGTTATAAACTAAAGCCTACGTGTATCACAGGACAGGACAAGAGAAGTGTCCCATTAAAAAAAAACCAGCAGCAAAATGGTTTTGTTCTTTTATGTTCAGTCCCAAGTATAATGTTGTGAAACAGGAATCACTTAGGCCAATGGATTCAACGTAGGAGAAAACAACTGATACCTAACTCAGTAACTGATACCCACTTAGGTCTGACCTGGCAGAATACTGGAATCCTCTGATACATACTTCAGGCATTCAAACACAAGACAATTTGAAGAGGAAAGCTTTAGGGACTCTGACAATACAGCACAGGCAAAAGTCCTATCATAACGTTGCAAAAGCTGCCTCCTTGAATAACACACTTTATCAGGTTCTTTACCACTTGGTTTCATGAGGATTTAAAAGGAAGAAGAACAAATGAGGCTGGAGAATGCAGAAAGAGAGTGACCTGATACAGTCACTCATGGAACATCACCTGCTTTATTAAGGCACAGCCACTCCTCTAGCAAAGCAAAGACTGAAACAGTGGAATTTAACTGCATAGGGACTGGTAACAGGATGGCAACTGACTCCATCAGTGAAAGGGCATGAAAACATCACTTGCACTTTCAAAGGCCAGGTCAAGTATTTGCAAAGCTTAAGCTTCAGGAGAGCAGAACACTGGGAAAGTTAATCTAGAGTCAAGTGGATACTTTATTCATTTGTAGTTTTAACACACATGCCAAGTGTGGTCTCGACATTGTTGCCTCCTGCACTACAGGGCAGACTGGAGTAGCACCTCCTGCAGTCCTGGTCTCCACCCGAGCTCTCCTGCCTGCCAAGCTTCCTCATATCTGCCAGTATGTGAGCAGACATCACCTCTTTTAGCCTTATTTTATATTCACAAGTGACCACTCACATCTTCCTGTTGGAGCTTGGCTACACCAGAGGGAACCTCTTACAGGGTTTCTGTACCAGTTACCGCCCCCCATGCAGACTGACTGTGAAGCACTGGGATCCATCCCCTTACCTGGGCACTCTGGTCATGGAAGACAGTCACCTGATACCCGAGCTGCTTGAAGAGCATCTCCAGGGCAGTGCAGTCCACATCTCCCCCTGCACGATACTCCAGGTCATTCTCACCACTGAAATGGACATTGCTGAGAATAAGAGCTAAGCCTCGGGGCTCTGAGATCAGTTTGTATGCCTGCAAAGAGTTAAAATGGGTAAATTTTAATCTGATCTGCATCCCAACAAAGCTGCATTTCAGTTCAGTTTTACATAGCACGTGTTTGGTTGATCTCCAAACACCTCACATCTTCCCCACCTTAAGTGTTTGTCAGCTACTCACCAAGTGCAAACACCTCACATCTTCCCCACCTTAAGAGTTTCTCTGTCAGCTACTCACCAAGTGCTGATGAGAATGATAGAATTTAGGAGTGCAGCACTTCACGGGAGGAATTGTGGGACCATCTCCATTATCCAAGGAATGTTCCACTGGTTCTGTGCAAAACAAGCACAGCAACAATAAACATTGCCAACTACAAAGCCTCTGGTAGTAACTTCCAAATTCTGAACAACGTGGTCTGAGGCATATTGCTGTATCTACAGACACAATGAAACATAGCACAAAAGCACAAATGCACTGGAACAGTACACTTCTTTTTAATATCATTTTAATTGGTAACTGTTTTTTTTGTTTTGCATGTGGGTTAGCCTTACCTAGGGCCTCAAAATAAGTTCTACAGAGTATGAAAACAGAATTCTCATGTAAATTTAGAGCTGTCATTTTGTACAGCACTCCTTTCATATTAGGCTAAAAACCACTGCTAGAAATGTTCAAACAGTGTTTTCCCTTTCATAAAAGGCCCCCCATGCTCAATGGGCACAATTACTTATCTTTTGCTGAACATATGTGTAAGTGATCGAGCTAGATCTCTCTACCTTCCATCAAATGGAATGCCCTTTTTTGATCACCTGCCTCTGAACAACTCCTTCCTCTGGGTAACAGCAGACGAGGGGAATGACAATCAACTGTTTGCCACTTGCAGACAGACACTCACTCCCCTACCCTGGAGAACCTGATTTAATGACACTCATGGTCTCCTCTGAAATCCTTTTTCAGCTTTGAGACTCGTCTCTCCTAGTTGGAGGCACAGAGGTTCTTAAAAAAAACCAATCCTAACACCTCTGCACCTAAAGTAACAAAAAAAAATAAAGCCTTCAAAATCTAGACACTTGTTCTTTACCACCAGAGATAACTCCTAAAAGCAAACAGCCACAGCTGTAGTCAGGCTCCACGAGTACTCCAGGAACTCCCAGGGGTACCAAGCACTCGCCAGGAGATTCACTCCCACAGCTGGTGCCCCGAGTCCCAGACGCTTGTGAAAGAGGCGGATTTGCTGCGCTGACAGCAACCACAGAAACCTACGGTGGGCCCATGGACGAGGCCTTGCATTTAAACCCTGCTTGCTGAGAAGGGAGGCCACGCTCAGGAGCAGTGGCCCAGGTCAGCACCGTCTCAGGGGGGCTGAGTGAGGGGCATTAGGAGCCAGCCCGTGGGGTCACTCACCGGCCCAGCGCGGCCGCTTGGCGTTCCCCAGCTCGCCGGCAGGCAGGGGCGGCTCTGGTCCGTAGCAGCGTTCCACCTGCACCACATCCAACAAACCATGAGAGAGAGAGCAGAAAACAGCTATTTTCCTCTCTATGGCACAGCCCTGCAGGTCCCATGCAGCAGAGATGTGTGTTTACATACACAGAGACAGGACTTATAAACCAGCATTATACGGTTCACATCCAAACGAAACATCGTGACAAGGCAGAAGCAGCATCTGCCAATGCAAAATTCCTTCTCTTCTTCATCATCTTTCTACCCACATCCCCAGTTTCGAATCCTTACACTGAAGTCATCATATCCTCCTCACTTTGGCCAAAAATGGATTTGTCCAGTGATTCCTATCTTTTTGTCACATTCAAGATTTCATTGTGGATATAGTAAAGCACAATTGAAAACAAAAAAGACAGAAAAGGCAATCTAATAAACCCTACATCTGAATTAGGGAACACGTCTCTGCAGAAGTACCTGCTCTTCCTTTCTTTGTATCAAGTATGTTTACTGTGAGCTCCCATCCTTGCCAATGCACTAAGAATACTGAATCTTTGCAAAATTCTTCCTGTAGTCCAACACTAACCATGCCAGAGAGTGAAATGTGAAGATGATAACAAAATAAAGAAGGGTCCCTCTCTCCTCTCCTGGCTTTGTGTAGTTTTCTACACAGAGAATTACTGAGCACCAAATTAAATTATTTCAGAGAAAACACTTCCTTTGCAGCTTTTGGGTTCTTGATGACACATTCATTAATGACACGTTGGATGCAGGAACACCCAAGAGCCTCGTGCAGTTCAGTGAAGGGGACTGCAGGTCCTGCTCCCGGGGAGGCGCCGGCCCAGGCACCAGCATATGCTGGGGGCCCACAAGCTGAGCAGCAGCTTGGCAGGGGAGGCCCTGGGGAACCTGGTGGACACCAAGCTGAGCAGCAGCTTGGCAGGGGAGGCCCTGGGGAACCTGGGGGACACCAAGCTGAGCAGCAGCTTGGCAGGGGACGG
>NW_008582438.1:224-3003 GCF_000691845.1 Merops nubicus | reverse complement strand
GCGTGGGGGACACCAAGCTGGGCAGCAGCTTGGCAGGGGAGGCCCTGGGGAACCTGGTGGACACCAAGCTGAGCAGCAGCCAGCACCGTGCCCTTGCCACAAAGGCCAGTGGCACCCTGGGCTGCATAGGTGGCAATGCTGCCAGCAGATCAGATCAAGGGAGGTGGATCTTCCCCTCTACTCAGCTCTGGCAAGGAGGCACCTGGAGTCCCATGTCCAGTTCTGGGCCCCTCTGTACCAGGGAGATATGGAGATACTGGAGAGAGCCCAACAAAGATGATGACAGGACTAGAGCCTCTCTCCTTTGAGGAAGGACTGAGGGAGCTGGGACTGGTCAGCCTGGAGAAGAGAAGGCTCCAAGCCATCTTCCCAAAGCATATGAATAACTGAAGAGAGGGTGTAAAGGGGATGGAGCAACTCTATTTTCAGTGGTGCCCAGTGAGAAGACAAGAGGCAGTGGGCACAAACTGGAACACAGAAGTTTCCTCTGACCATCAGGAAACACTTCTTTCCTGTGAGGGTGACAGAACACCCAAGGAGGTTGCCCAGAGAGGCTGCAGTCTCCATCCTTGGAGATACTCAAGTGCCACCTGGACGTTGCCCTGGGCAGCCTGCTCAAGGTGCTGCTGCTTGAGCAGGGGGTTTGGACTAGATGATCCAAGGCCCCTAACAACCTCCACCATTTCCTGATTCTGTGTGAAAATTCTCTTCTTCCCAAATTCCTTCCCCTCTGCTTTTTCTAAGTTTCAATTTGCAACAAGACCCCATCCTGTCCTTTGTAAACCATTTTTTTGTCTTCCCAATTTGAATAAGATCACTTTGTGCCCAAATCCAATCTGAAACACAGCCCATCCATCTTATTGTTTAAAAAACATACCCCTGCAGTGCCATGGCTCAGGCTGGACGTTGTCATCAAGATCATGGCCTCCAGGTGCTGCTGCTTGGTCTCTCGCAGGGCTTCACAGAAGGCTGAGAAGGCACTAGGGCCTCTCTTGGGCAGCAAATTGAGGAATTCCACATTCTGGCAGAAGCTCCCAGGCTTGGCCTAGATCCAGAGAAAAAAATAAAACCCACACCCAAGGTCACATCCCAACACAATTCACTTTCAGTGAACCCTCAGAACAACTACACTTCTTCTACTTCATGCAACTGTGTCACCACTCTGCTGAGCTGTCCTGGGCCATCCTCACAGCTTCCCCTGCCAGCTCATGGGAGAGCACAGGAGAACACAGCAAAAAAACCACACAAAGTCGTACGCCCTCTTCCCTCCAGATTGCTACTTCTAGATCCTGCTGGAATAGTATCTGTTAATAGTATCTATTCCCTTCACTGAATACACAAAGTCCAGAACATTCTTCCACGAGTGCCAAGTAGTTTATGGTCTCATGCACAAGTATGGAAATCCCTCAGAAAGCATTAAGCAAAAACTTATCACAAGTAGCCAATTCTGCAAAGGTACTACATACATGCAGGCTGCAAGTTAGACCAACAAAGCAATATATAGTGTATCTGAGAAAAAGCAACAGTCAGAAATTAAACCTGTGTATCTGTAAAACACTGTCAAGAAGTTCTAATTGTTAGAATATTACCAGGGCATTTGCCATCAAGTGATATAATTTATAAAATAATAGGCTTCCCTGTGACATCTGAAACACACCAAAATGTCTTGTACTAAAATATTGGTTACCAAACGTAAATTTTATCAATTCCATTGAATTAATCCTGTATTTTCTGAAGTGCCATTTAGATCCAAGATCTCCTACTCTGATGGATTCCTTGGCAGAAATGGTTGGTGAGTTCCTCAGAATCAAGGCCTAATGCTGCAGTTCCAGTTACAGGAGAACTGGAAAAAAAGCCTCAAGTCAAACGTGCAAATCCTCTGCTACAGAAGATTTCACATGATCCCATTTCCTTCATAAAATTTTGTTTTGCCTTCTGTCTCATCACATTGTCTGGAAGGATACTGCAAAATCTCACGAGCTGAGATACAGATGATTTAACAGGTAAAGCCAAAGCTGTGCACACAAGTAAAGCACAGCGAGGACTTCATGCACTGCCTCCCAGGGGCAGGCAGATGCTGAGGCACCTCCAGCACAGCAGAGGTCTGTCTAGCTCTGGGGAAGACAAACGCCACAAGTCCAAGCACCTCCCTTTTCCCCCAGCTTTTATTGCTAAGCAAGACGTCCTCTGGTCTGGGATACCCCTTTGATCACCTGTGGCCAGCTGGCCCACCCGTGTCCCCCCAGCCAGTCTCTGCGGGAGCGGTGAGAGAAGCAAGAGCTTCCTGCACCCAGTGACAGCAAACACTCAGCACCAGCTAAAACACCCGTGCTTCCAGCTCAGACCCAAAGCACAGCCCCGGCCAGGCTGCCATGAAAAATTAACTGCACCCCAGCCAAAACCAGTAAAATCAGTTCCTGATCCATCCTCGGACTTCCACTGTCTTCTCTGTCCTTGACCTCTCCCAGCACGGACCGGAGCTATCTCAGGCTGCCTGTGCCTCCCACAACGCAGCACGAGCATCTCTGGCAGGCCCCACGAGGAATTTCACATTGTCTTCGGCAGACAGGGAGTCAAAATTGATCAGGAATTTATTTCCTCATTGCTTTCAAGCAGCTGGGGAGTCTCATACCTCAGATAAGTTCAGACCTTCTGCACTTGTAGCCAGCACAGAGCTCAGAATGCTGCTTTTCTGCATCCGTGCCTATGGTACCATCAACCATCCCAAAGAGCACTAACCTTACTAAGGGACTAAAAAGTCGCTCAGACTTCAGTCCGA
>NW_008582438.1:0-206 GCF_000691845.1 Merops nubicus | reverse complement strand
GCCGTTCCCTTGCCGGCTTGTCACGTACGGACCCTCGCACAATCCACAAGCACACCCATGAAGTGTAAAACCTTTAATGAAAGGTGCCACAACGAGCTGGTTTACAACATTCTCTTACTTTCACGGCATTCTTTTGGAAATGGGTATTATTCCTACTTCTACAAACGGACAAAAAAGAAAGACACAAAACGACACCTCGGGGCCGG
>NW_008582437.1:6212-6813 GCF_000691845.1 Merops nubicus | reverse complement strand
GGCCTGGGACAGCGGCCGCTCCCTTCGCCCTCGGGCCCCGCCGCGATGCTTTGCCCCGCAGCCCCCTCCTGTCTGCTGTCCTCGGGTCCCGTCCCTGTGCTCGGGGAGGCCGCTCGAGGGCCACACTCGGTCTGAGCAGTTCTATCAGATTCCTCACCTTCACCCATGACTTCTCCTCACACACAAGCGGCTACTTGCAAACTTCTGTCTTCCCCGAGACCTCTGCCCTGGCCACCACAGGGCATGACTTTTTCCTGACTTTTCCGCGATGCCCGGGGCATCATCCCCTTTCTGCCACCGTCAGTGTCCTGCACATCTTCCTCCCTCCCTCAGGCACTGCTGTTCGTGCCTGCACATAGTTTCTGATCCTACCTCTTAACTCCAGCAAACTTACAGCCTTAGTCGTAGGGACAGCACGTGCCAGGAATCAGATGTCCCCCAAAGACACGGGCTCCTACTGCTTGACTTGGGCAAGTCCTTTCACCTACAAGAGTCTTTGTTTCCTCATCTGTGTAACAGAAATAATGCTGACCTCCTTTATGCACAGAGGTCTGCTGGTGAAAGAGCTGGACAGCCAAGTGCTAACCAGCAGCACATGGAC
>NW_008582437.1:0-6181 GCF_000691845.1 Merops nubicus | reverse complement strand
TTTCCCTGCTCCTCCACTGCCCAGGCTTCACGCTTCTTATGGAGGTGGTGACAGACCAAACACTTCAAGTCCTAAACATACACTGCATGTGCCTCCAGAAGCTGCTAACCTTCACCCTTTGTGTGAGTGTAAATGCAACGCGGAAAAGAGGTTGTGGCAGGAGCTGCCTCCTTTTCTGGCCTTTTTTATCCTTTCTGCCCCAGCTCAGCTCATATTTATTTATCTTACCTTGTATTAAGGCCAAGGTTTTTCTTTCTTCTTGTGCTTTGAGCTTGGGAAAACATCTTCTCCCATCTTATAGTCTTCTGGTTTTCCTGGTCAGCTGCATGTAGAGTCAGAGTGATGGGCTGAGATCCAAGAAGTAGTCCCTGGGACACTGAAGGATCCCGGCTTTCCAGTGAACATTTCACACGCTGTGGAACTCGCCTTTGTCAGGAGGTGGGAGAAGGGGGCAGAAATGGGCCTGCCCATCTCCCTCTTTCTAGTCCCTTCTCCGGCTAGTCCAGCAAAGTCATCTTCTTCTCTGTCAGGGATGCAGCTTTCCTTTGCCTTCAGGAACACCATCATGTCCACACACACCCAGGGCAAAATCCCAGTAACATATTTGCTGGCTTTGAACTTGGGCTGCTACCCTACAGTGTTGCACCCTGACCTCTGCTCTCTCTGGGGACATCGCTGACTCCTTCAAAGCTGTGTGGAACCCAGGACAGAGCCAGGCATGGGAGCTACACAGCTCTCAGCTCTCATATAGCTTAGGTGGGAAAGTAAAAGCTTTGACTAAATAGTGGAGAATAGATTCTCCATCCACTCCCACTCCCAGAAGGCTACTTTCAGATTTTTCTTGAAAGTGCTCCAAAGCCACCTGATGCTTACAAAATCCCTTGCTCTTACCAGCAAACTGGGCTTAAATGCTGAGAGGAGGGGCCTGCAGTCCAGGTCCTCACACAAAAGATATTCCCCTCCCTATTTCCACAACTTTCCTTTCTCTCCCCTCTCTCGTGTCTTTTCTGCCTTAACCAAGGGCTAAGGTCCAAAGCTGGCATCCTGTAGGCTGATACAGAAACCCAGTGTCTGCTGGCAGAAGCTGACAGCTGGCTTCCACCTCTGCTCTGTGCCATCGGAGTGGGGTTTGCTTACAATTAGGTACAATCATCCTGTTTATCCTTCCCCCCTGTTTGTGAAACTTGTTCTTAGAGACCCCCAGTGACAGAGATTGTGCCATCCCTCAGCAATCTGTTCTGGCACCTTTCTATCCTGGCACTATCTGACAGCCTAACTTCAGCTTTTCTGTCTGAGCTGAAATCCTTTATATCCTGCCCTGTCTGCTGTGGCCTCCTTTGAAATCACCTCTTAGGCACTTGGTGACTGTAACGTTTCCCTTCTGCTCCTCGCTCTGGCTTTGTTGTCTACAGATTGCACTGATTCTTCCCAGACTTTCGTTGTATTTTCTGTGCCTCCCAACACCCTTACTGACCTCCTTTGACTTCTTTTCTACCAATTGGCATCTTTTGAAGTAGTGTCCCTAGCTAGGCATATTGCTCCAGCGTGTCCTGGTGTCTACACTCCTGGCTCACACGCTCCAGGGTGGTGTTTGCCTCTTCCATTGCTGGTGTTCAGTCTGCATTCTGTCATACTTTGGACTTTTCTTAAAAAAAAAGTTCACCCACCCAGCTCCCTCGCTTGTCTTTGTGCTGCTCACTGTTCATAAAGGTAATGCTCAAAGTTTAACTTGTTGAATTTTATACTGTAGGTCTCAGCCCATTTGTCAATCCAACACTGAATCCTGTTGTCTTTGCTGTCCTTCACAGCCTGGAGTAATTTGCAGGTTTAATAAGTCCACTCCTGGGTGTTAATCATCCAGGCTGTTAACTCAAGTAATTAAAAAGATCTGCTGTCAGAATGAAGCCCTGAAAAAAATCCTTTCAGTATGTCCTTCCACTTTGACAACCACTGTTAATTAGCACTTGAGGTACAATTATCTCACTGGTTTCACAGTCACCGTGTGGACATATCTTCTTAAGAGAGGGTCAGAACAACCACTGTAAAGAACCTTCCTGAAGTCAACGTATAAGACATCTGCTACTTTGCACTTTACGCTGAAAAAACTGTGCCATGCCAGGACATCCAAGTGGTTTGTCAGCATTTCTTCCACATGAGTTGTGACTGTTGTCTGTCCCCTTGTACTCCAGGTGCACACAAGTGTCTCCTCCCATGAGTTGTTCCAGAACTTTTCTGGGAATAGAGAAGGACTTTAAATTAGGATTAAAGAAAGCAGCTGACAAAGCATCAACAAGATCAATTTGGGTGAGCTGTATAAAACAAATGAGGTAGGAAGAAGGTGGTTAATATAGGATTATAATAAGGACAAGGAGAAGGTCAGTCTATGGAGCACTTCAGACAGGTATCCCCTGAAGTCAGTCACTCAGTGAACATGAGGCTCCTCCCCTTCTCAGCAGGGTGGGCTTCAGCCTTTCCTGCTCGTGCCACCTGACCCACTAGTTAAGGCAACTAAAACCAAAGGCCTTTTGGCAGTATCGACTGTGTAACCATGCAGTTATCTCCAGATGTCTCTATCTGAATTGCAGTCAGGGTCTTGGGGCCATGAACACATCAAAGCCCCTGGGCCTTTCACCTGTCCACCCAGAGCCTCTTAACCAGTTTTGGTCTTATCAAAACCAACCTATGATCATTCATGGCAGTATAAGCTGCGTCACAAGGATGAGGGCTGCCATGGAGTGGGTTCCTGGGACGGGTGCCTATGGCAATGCTTCAGTAACATCTCGGAACAGGCTCTTGGGGAGCAGCCTGCCTCCCCCAATATCCCAGCTTCGTTGCTGGGTCCACCCCTGCAGCACTCCCATTTGAGAGCCTCTGTGCTTTACAGGTGGAGTTGTCAAACTGAAGATAAACTTGGACTTCTATGGGCCGAGTAGCAGACTCTAGAGAGGTATCAGGAGGCAAAACGTTTTATCTAATACTGAGGAACCGATATTCAAGCAGCTCAAACGATACTCCAGGGTACTAAAGGTTCTTGGCCTCCCTCTTATGGGAGAAAGCAGTATTGCTGGAGACGCTTAGACAAAGTCCTCTCTGTCCACGGAGTGGGGGTGTTTATAGGAAATGCTCGTGATAGATGGTAAAGCTTTAAAGTGAACAGCCTCGACCTCTTCTTTGCACCAAACACTAAAAATCCTTTATACTTGTAAAACGCACTACAGCACGATTGCTTTTGAATCAGAGCAGCAAAGAACAAGACAGACTGAGATGCCAGGGTTGGTAACACAATGCCTCTGTGCCCAGCCCATCGTCAGGAGAGACAGACAGGCTGCCTGCCCCCTTGCTCTGTGTCACTGAACTTTGCTCGCTTGCAGCGTTGCCAAGCCCTCCACGCTGTCCCTCCCAAGGGCCCAGGAGAAGCTGCTTTCTGAGAGCTCAGCAGCCCCTTCCCCTCAGCAGAAGTCTTGTCCCACCCCACACAGGACCCCGGACGTGCCTGTCCAGCTGTTCCTCTGCCTCTCTCAGCCTCCACCAGTTTCTCTCAGCTGCTCCCTAGAAGCCACAGTCTCCCCTGGGACCCGCAGCCCAGCAAACACCAGCCCAGCCGTGGCAGGGAAACCAGGAGGGCTGTGTAGGTTTGTGCAGTAGCTCGTGACTGGACAGATAAAAGCGTCATAGACCTCATCACAGCTGAGTTCTCAAGCAAGACCAGTTAATACGGTTGGAAAAAAAATGGACAGTAATTCATAATTTTGTTTCACACAGGAGGAAGTGCTGGTGTGCCTGCAAAGCTTTTCTGCTTCTGTTTTCCTTTCATACAAATTACTCCAGTGAAAGACAGTCTCTTACATTCTTCTCTCTTCTTAACACCAGTGTTACTTTTTGATGCTTGACATTTCCATTAACTAGCCCAAAATATCTCCCCTCCCTTAAAAAATGTATTCAAAAGCCTACCCTGGACCTGGAAAAAAAGAAAGAAGGTGATTTATTAGTAGAGCATGTCACTAGAGCACTGCTTCTTCCAAATCAAGGGGAAGGAACTGAAGGTCTGGGGACAGAGGTTACACTACAAAGGCAAACATTGCTGAGTCCTCTCCAGTGAGGTCTTCACTCCTTAAAAAACACAAACCAGGACTATGGTGCAGTTCATGGTGCCCCAGCAAAGAAGTGCAGCTCCATGGGGACCTACCAAGGAACTGCAGGGACGTTTGGACTGTTGCTTTTGCTAATCCATGCATCAAGTTTAGTTTGGTAAGAAGAGAACAAAATATGGAGTATAGCTCCCCAAATTTCCTTTAAGCATTTGTAGTGCCTTCCCAGTGTGCTTGTGAATAGAAAAGTCGTACTCTTAAGGGCGCCTGTAGAGAGTGATTTAATTTTCCTGAGCTTCGGGATGGGAATATGAATCAATTTAAATATTGGGAGGGATTTGGTTATAGTGAACATGGCCTGCTGCTCTGCCTGCAGTTGCCAGCAGTTACTTAAAGTACAGAATAACACAAATATTATGAACCATAAAGCCTACTGGGACATGAGTGGATTGAGAGCAGCCCTGTGGAGAAGCCCTGTGGAGAAGCCCTGTGGTGCCGGTTGACAAGAAGCTCAGAACGAGCCAACAACATGCAAGTGCAGGCCAGAAAGTCCCAACTATATCCTGGGATGCATCAGAAGCAGTGTGGCCAGCAGGTCAAGGGAGGTGATTCTGTCCCTCTACTCCACTCTTGTGAGACCTCACCTGGAGCACTGTGTCCAGCTCTGGAGCTCCCAGCACAAGAAGGACATGGACCTGCTTGAGTGAGGCCCAGAGGAGGGTTGTGAAGATGATCAGAGGTCTGGAGAATCTCCCCTATAAAGACCATCTGAGAGAGTTGGGGTTGTTCAGTCTGGAGAAGAGAAGGCTCTGGGGAGACCTTATAGCAGCCTTCCAGTACCCAAAGAGGACCTACAGAAAAGATGGGGAGGGGCTTTTCATCAGGGAGTGTAGTGATAGGACGATAGGTAATGGCTTTAAATTAAAAGTGCATAGGAAGAAATTATTTCCTGTGAGGGTGGTGAGACAATGGAACAGGTTGCCCCAGAGAAGCTGTGGATGCCCCATCCCTGGAAACATTTAAGGCCAGATTAGACGGGATTGGAACAACCTGGTGCCGCTCAGGCATATGTAGTGGAGACAGTCAATGAGCTCAGCAGGGAGCACTGAGGGCCAGCTTCTCCCTAAAGAACCAGCACCAGCAGGGCCACCATGGCCAATGGGCATGGGCAACGCCTGTCCCACCACCCTGCACAGGGCAAGGTGGGTAGACCTGGGGACTACAGCCAGATCCAACCAAGATCCCAGATCACCAGTCAAATTCATGGAGACAGGACAAGCCTGAGGTCAAGCTGGGAAGCCAGCCTATGGGTGAGGGTGAAATGCTGGGGTTTGAGCCCCAAGCCACTGAATTAAGGTTGACATATGGGTGATTCCCACAGCCCTTCATAAAGAGCTGCTGAGTTTGCCTTTTAGCTTCCCCCCAGGGTGCGGCCGGCCCTGCAGGGAGAGCCATAAGGGAAATGAGCCCCAGGGGTCCTGCATTGAGTGAACAAAGGTCAGGTGTCTGCTTGGGGATAAAAGCTGGGACCACTTGCAGGGAGTCAGGAGTGTCTGTCTGTGGAGTGCACTCCCCAGAGCTTCCTGGTTCAGGGAAGACCTCCTGACTCTCCTGGGATAGGCCCCGGTCAGTTTAGACCTTTGTGAACGTGGGCTAAATGGGTGAGCGTTGCCATGTGGCAACATTGCTCCTTTATCCTATCTGTTTAACCTGTTGACCTGGCTGTTTCCCATTCCATCTCTGGGAAGCCTTGGTTCTTTGTTTGTTCTGCCTGTTGTTGGTCGGGTGATGTCATTGTTGGGACTGTTGGGGGTAATGTCAATTGCATGTGAACTAATTGACTTGTTTGTAACTCCAGCGACTGTCCACGGAATGTCCTTTCTATACTCAGTACAGTCCACTTACTGGTTTACCTTCCTGTTTCCTGCTAGGCCTAGTCATTGGCCAAACAGGTGCAAAGAATGCCCAGAGCAAGGGGGGTTGGCAGCTCGGCCCCCCGGGCAGGGGTGTGACCCACAGTGCAGGGAGCTGGGCTGTGCCCTGCCCTCCTGGCACGGTCCAGGGGGTAATTAGCACTGATGAAGCAATGGAGC
>NW_008582436.1:0-7259 GCF_000691845.1 Merops nubicus | reverse complement strand
AAGAAACAGTCTCGTCTGTTACACCATCAAACTAGATATTTAAGAGTATATTTAAACTGTAAATCAAGCAGTATAAGGGCTTAATTACACTGTAATGCTAGAATTAATCTAAGAATAAACTGAGCATTACAGTGAAAGTGTTATGAAATACCCACATAAATGCCTCTAATGCTCATTCATTTCTCACATAAATAAAGGTATTATTTGTCAAAGTGTAAAAATTAAACAATTGAAAAATCAGAAAGCCAAATGAATGAAAACTGAAGCAATTTAGTTTTCCGTACTCATATATATATATATATATATATGTATCTTTGAATTCTCCTGTAGCAAGATTCTCAAAAATTAATGCTTAAAATTAAGGTACGTATCAATTTATAAGCCTTAGTTTATAGGAACGAGTGCATGTGCCTGAAAATCCTGTGACAACACTCACTTTAGTTGTAAAACTAAAATTTGACAGTTGCTCTTGTAAATGCCATTAGAGGAATTAAAATACTTCAGAAATCCTTTTATATCTGCCTCACGCTAAACTTGGTAAACTATATTTTTCCCTTAGGACAGTATAACAGGAATGCAGAAAGGCATTATCTGAAGATATCCTGTGCTGCTTTGTACTTAAAACACTCTTGAATTACCAATGGTATGTTATAAGTCCTTTCCTAACAACCCATAGGGTTCAGGTTGTTGGTTGTTGGGTTTTTTAATCACTGCTGAGATTTTATGGCTCTGTAATAACTCCATGTGCTACCTCCTGAATTGTATTCATTTGTCCTGAATAAGCTTCTAAATAATGACCCACAATATTTTCAGGTACAAGTATTTGTATATGTAAATCTTGCGTGTTCACTTATCCATTTGTTATATTTGTAAATTACCTAATTTTGTTGTAATGTGAGTTTGTGAATACACAAGTAGACATGATTAAGTAGATCGAGATCTCATTTTTAAGGCCCTTATATCTGATTCTCATCAGCCTCAAAATCCCCAAAGTAGTACCCACTCTAAAACTACTGCCAGCATGATTATAGCGTGTTTTAGTTAAAGTAATATTCACATTCAGATTGAAAATCTTGCTAGAACAATCCAAAGGGCTTTCATTTGTAGCTAGAATATAGAGAGATGAGAGATGCTTGAAACCATGTCCACCCATAATGCCAGGTGACCTAAAACCAGGTTTGCAAGGTTTGCCTGGACTGTTGTAACCAACATATTGACTGTAGATTCTTTAAAAGTTGCTGCATATTTGCCTTGCTAGCCTGTCTATTCTCCCTTTACAATTATCAAGAGTTATAATTTAGAATCAAATTAAAGTGAGTTGTAATTTAGAATGAAATCGGTACAAACATCATGCTGATGAGAAACTGCATTGTAAAAGCATACACAGTGACTAGCTGTGACTTTCAGTGACTGAAATATATCACAAACCTCCATGTATTAAAAAAAAAAAAATAAAAAAATAAAATACTTTGTTGTCTCAAATAAGCAAAATGTTTCCAGAACATTATGTGTCTTCATGATGCAAAAGAGTAGTGATACCAGGGAAAGAAAATATTTCCATGGATTACATTTAAGTGTCCACAGAAAAGCCTCTGTAGATGTAATGCAATAAGGAAACAAAATCTTTACCCTAAAACTTAATGTATTGCCTCATTCTCTTTAAATATTTATAAAGAAAAGTTGTGTCACAGCTCATTATTTCTTGAATATACATTTTATTCATAAACAAAGACTTCTTCCGATGTCCTAATTTCTGAAAATCAGATTGCGTCATTGTCCAGTTCAGTTATGGGTCATAATAGATATATAAATGCATTTTTTAATATTTTCCGATAGTAAATACAAACACCCCTCTATAAGACCTGTACATTTCAAGGGTTTTTTCCTTTTGCTTCCACTTTTGCCTTTCCTTTCTCTGTTCTCTGTCCTAAACCTATCTCCTGAGCTACAAGCAGAATTCAAGTTGCATTCAATGTTTACACCTGATAGAAAAATGATCTTATGAAAGAATACAAAACATCACTGGTAACAAAGAAAATATTTTCTTAATAGCTGTGTAGTGTAGAAAGAAGGAACTAGAAAAGAAAGATGTGGTAAGTTTAACCTTTTCAATATATATATAATAATAAAAGGTAAATTTTAATTTATTCATTTTTTTTTTTAAAAAAAATGGCATATTACAATTGGAATTACTGTGAAAAACATGTTTAAGTTGTTTGCTGAATGAAATCCAGCCTCAGAGTTTTACAGAATTACAGATTAGCTTTTGATTTGCCCCAAGCCACTTCTTTTCTGTCTCCTATGTAAAATCAGTTGCTGCTAATTCCTTGATTTGTACTATAGAACCACCATTTTGAATGATTAAAAATCTTTTATATTGGAGTACTTACTATTTTTCACTAGGCAGTGTGTTAAAGGAAATAGAAAGCTGTCTTTGTTGAGGATAGAATACCTGGAGGGAATGTTCTGAATTGCTGAAAAACCTTTAGATCTTTGGGGATGGCAGGAAAGGGAAGTTTTCTTTTTTTTTTTTTTGTTGTGATTTGAAATTCTCTGAAGTTTTTATTCCTGAAAATTATTATTTTCTAAAGAACTTTTTTTTTTTTTAATTTTTCAAATGCTATTCTTTAATCAAACAAATGCAATTAAAGAACAAGCTTATTCAAAATTCAGAAAGAATAATCAGTCACAGGTTTACAAAGTAGGAAAATAGAAGTTTGAGTTTCTGAGGTATGCCCTAGAATTCAGGTTCAGCAATTAGAAGTGGGATTCTGTGCAGGTCCTCTTAGAGCAAGTTGTGTTTTATGAAAGCCAAGCTCAGCACTATTGTGGTTCATCCACAGGAATTTATGGCACCGTGGCTGCTCCTCAGATATCACATAGAACAGGCAGTGTGGACATCAGAAGAGGTGATAATTTTGAAGTTCTTTGGTGAAATGTCTAAGCCTGCTAACTGAAGCTATACCTAGACTGTGGGTCAGATTTTCTGTCAGTGGTAATGCCAGTTGTCCTGATCGGAGCTTTGAACATAGCACACTGGGGTTCCCATAGGACCGGTATTCCCATTTCCTTCTCATGGAAATCATGGTATGAGGAAGAAGAGGAGCAGATGGAACTATTCATGTCATGTCTCACAGTGAGTCAATATACATCTGAGCTGTGTACTCTAAATACCAGGAGAGACAACCCAGACTGAGTAGTCTGGACACAGCCTTAGAGAGCTCTGGACAACAGCCCAAGTGACAACATAGTTCTGTGGTCACCAACAAGGTCCAGCACTTCATAAATGTCCATATTGTTTCATGTTGCACCCAAAATCAACTCTGCCCCTTTTATCTTGAGTCCTACCACATATATTGTGAGATAGCCCTTGGAAGCAGTTTTACAGCTATCTTCCTCAATTCCTTCTCCTGTAACCAGGAGCTCAGGGACAAGCACTAAAGACACTTCAAGCACAAAGCGATAAAATGTTTAATGTTTCCTGCAAACATAGCCACTTTTTCTACAGTAGATTATAGTGCTCTGCATCTAAACAATGCAGGTACATTAACTAAAATGTTCACCCACAGAACAGTAGAACAACTAAGCTAA
This sequence comes from Merops nubicus, assembly GCF_000691845.1. NCBI lineage: Eukaryota > Metazoa > Chordata > Aves > Coraciiformes > Meropidae > Merops > Merops nubicus. The sequence continues at coordinate 3,668 of NW_008582436.1, read as the reverse complement.
TCTCCATGCAATAATAGGTAAGTAAAAATGAAGCCTGTGATGTCCTGTTACAAATATCCTTGCTGACATAAATTCAGATACTTTCTAGTTTTACTTCATTTTCCTTCTCACTAAGAACAAGCAGCTTTCCAGAACGATGGTGGTGAAAAGTGTACAGTACATTTTGCTTCTAAAAGCAGTAGGTTAAGTCTGTTTCAGAGCATGGATTATATACCTTGCAAACATAAACATTCTGTCAATGAGCATAACTTCTTAGTTACTAGACCTGTGCCCAGTGTTCATGCCACAGGGTTTGAGTGGCTAACAAGGACAACTCAGTAAACATTAATTGCTTAGAAAAGTTTGTAAGAAGCCAAAGATTACTTTTGTATCCTGTATTCTTTATAGACTGGACTTTCTATGCTCCAGCTGCTTTCTGAGACTTGTATGCAATTTTATCTGTCCCCTGCCCTTGAATGACAACAAAATCATATAAAAAACATGCCCTTTGAAAAGGGGAAATACTTTTTGAGTATACCTCATCAGCAAAAATGTAGTTATGACCCCAGTGAGATTTGCCTCCTGCACTCACCCTACGTGTGCTTCATGCTCTCCTAAGTTCTGCTTATCAATGATACAGTGCCTCATTTCACTCATTCCACTGGAATATAAATAAGATCTCTAGGGTTTAAAGAAAAGGTTAATACACAATGCATAAACAATACCAGAATCTCAGCTTACAGAAAAGAACTAGTTATGTTACTGGAGGGGAACAGAAATTGAATTTCTGAGAAAATGCCTGTTTTTTGAGGAAGGTGAAGCCAATTTGTCAGGAACAGAAAGGGTTAAATCACAGTGCAAGGACTGAAAGCAATGCTCATGGCAACAAACATTATGAGTAAAAGATGCCATGATATAGTACCTAAAAGGAAGATGAAAGTAAAAGAAACTATTTAAAAGATAAGTAGTTAAATACATTTAAGATTTTCTTTTAATGTTGTAGTATACAAAATTGCTTTAAGTATATAGAGAAAATTCTAATGACATTTAAAGAAAAAAGGGGTTACCAACTGCTTTTTCATATTCAAATACTGGTTCCTTAAACAAAAGTTTTAAACTGATGTTGTTGTTGCTAAAAATGCAATAACTTTAGAATTCTTCCAGCTTTTATACATTTTTTGGGAATGGAAGTTGACATTTCAAGATTAAAGCTACAATGACAGTCTGTTACAAGCACAGTGAGTGAAAAAGAGGAAGAGAAGAAGCCTGCTGCAAGGAAACCCTGTTAAAAGAATTCTGGTTGAAATAACACGTTGGGTTTTTTTTCTAAAAAAACCCCACTGATTCCTTCCACATTGTAGTTTCTGAAATCAAAGTTCTAGAAGAATCCCAGAAGACCTTCAGACTCTAGCAGTCCTTTATTGAGTCTTGACTAGCTGTTACACTTGCAGATACCCAGCTTTCTTATGGCACTTCATGTTCTTCCATTCTTATCTCCAGATATTTGGTGAGCAAAGTACTTTATGATGAAAAAGTTGCTTGTTTCCTATTGCACACCAGAAAAAAAAAAAACAAACCAACCATTCCAATCTAAAAGTAGGATTGAACAAAATACTTGAGAATATACAAAAGCATTTTGTCAACTTTTTTGGTACCTTCATTTTCACCTTGTAGCCTCGAGAGAGGAATTAAAATCATAGAGCTGAGCATGAAGGATGACTGAACCACACAAAAAGAGTTGTGGACTTTAGAACTTTCCAGAAGAACAGACTTAGAGTTGTGTGCAAGAAACACAGCAATACAACAGAAATCACTCCCATTTCTGAAGGTCATGAAACTGGATCGTAGCTGAAAAAAAAACCTTTTAGAATCTAAAACGTGAATCTTTTACAGAGGACAATATACTTAGAAGTATTTACTATAAGACCTGAGGAGACCTGAGGATGATCTTCTGAAGGAGATGCTGTTTTCAAGTCATGTACTAATAGAATGATTAGATTTTTTTTTCTCAGGATGTAGGAGGTAATGATGCTTGGTGTTTGCCTGATGCCTTAGAGAATGTAAGTCATAATATGAGAGGGAGTACAAGGAAACGTGCTTATACCTATGTTGCCTGGTAATCACAGTCAGGAGTCTAATTTTTGCACCAGTTCTTGAGTGTAAATAAATGGGTTAGGTGGATTTGACTGATTAAATTGAACAGTCAGTGGACAACTGAATGCAGAGATCAGAGCTGCCTTGCCACTGTGTTAGGAAAATGAAATTATTTTATGTTATGAAGTTTCTTATTTTGTCTCTTCCTTGTTGAATGGGCTTTATACACTTTGCTGCACAGTGACCCAGTTTTTATAAATACAGTGGAGAGGTACCTTATGGGAAAAAAAACACTATAGCCCAGGATCCCTTGATCTGGAAAGTCCCTTATACTGCACATTTTAGAGGTTCTTAGAGAATTCGTTATATCATCAGAGCATTTACTTAGGCAGATATATTTTTATATTGTTTGAGAAAATATTTGCAGTGGTAGCGTTAACAGTGCTGAAAATCAGAATGCTACTGTTTTCCAGAAATATTTTTCAAAAGGTCCTGCCCAAATCAAAATAACAATGCATAGTACACCTGAAAATGCATTTTAGACTGCTGATTGGACATTTGTTCAGCATGTCTTTACGGTTTTCAGTAAAGGAACAATAGCATCAGTTTTCTAAACATTGCATATTGGTTTTCCCAAAGATCTGCAGCTTTTCCTTACAGAGACATGGCACATTCATTTGAAAGAAAATATATGGGAATGGTGAATAAGGTGAATGACAGAGTCATAGAATAAATTTTATTCACAGAAAAAAATCATTAACATGATTTTGTGGGTAACATTTTTCCTTTCCTTAATGATATTTCTGACATTTTCATCTTTTTTATCTTGTCCCCTCTGAGGGAGTACTGTATGAGTGTAAATTCTTTCTTTACAAAATTCAGACAAATTATTTAAGCCTCAAACTTGCATGTATGTGCATTAAGCACCAGCCTAATGGCTAATCTGCATGGAGTAATGTCTGCTGGAGCTGTTCCAGTCACATGAGATCAGTTACACTAGGAAGAGATGTACAGTGTAGTCCAAGGTGATTGGCAAACGTTTTGATAGAGTCATGTGAACACCAAAAGTGTGAACAAGATTTTCTAATAAATTTTCTCGTGATAGCTTCGATGTTTTGTCACAGTCTGCCATTCAAAGGAAAGGTGTTTATATGAAGTCATCTAGCTTGGATGAGAGGGATTAACAGAGTTTTATAGTAGAATACCTGCTGTACTCATGTGGAATCAACAGTTTTGGGCCTAAAATTAGTGACTGTAGAAAAAAAAAAAAATCAAACCCAGACAAGTCTATTTCTTTACGATTTTCACATAAAATTCTATATTGTACTTAAAAGCTGTGGATAAATTAAACCATTGGCTAATGTGGTAGTTTCTTTTAAAAAAGGTATCTTTTGCTATATTATTTTCCATTACCTTTAAAATCAAAAGTTTTCAGTCAGTTCTACACTGGAGTTAGAATCATAGAATCCTTCAGGTTGGAAGAGACCTTTAAGATCATCGAGTTGCTGCCCTTATTAATAGTGATATGCTTTCTCACTTAGTTTCCTGACACTTGACTTGTTTTGTAGTTGTGGTGGTTTAAACCATTTTTATTG
>NW_008582435.1:0-7273 GCF_000691845.1 Merops nubicus | reverse complement strand
ACTCAGCTTGATGTCATCTGGAAACTTCCTAAACCTTGCACTTGGCCTTGTGGAACCTCCAGAGGTCCACACAGCCCCACTTTTCCAGCTTATTCAGGTCCCTCTGAGTGGCATCTTCTCCCTCAGGTCTGCCAAACATACTACTCAGCTTGATGTCATCTGGAAACTTCCTAAGGGTGTCTGTGTCATTGATGAAGACATCAAATAACACTGGCTGTAGTACGGAATCCTGAGGGACACCACTGGTCACCAGTCTCCACCAAACCATTGACCTCTACCCTCTAGATGCGACCACTCAACCAGTTCCTCATCCACTGAACAGTCCATCCCTCAAATCCTTGTCTCTCCAAGTTAGAGAGAAAGGTGTTGTGGGGAGCTGTGTCCAAGGACATATAAAAGTCCAGAGAGATGACATCCATAGCTTGTCCCTTGTCCACTGATGTAGTCACATCATTACAGAAGGCCACCAAGTTGGCCAGAGTTCAGGACAGTACAGGAGAACCCTCTTGAAGAGGAGTGATTGAAATAGCAGAGGTATTGGCCTTTCATACCTGTGTAATTGTCTCAAGCCATACTGTAGGTCGACCTCCCATCTCCTGATTTGCTGCTGCAGCTGAGAAGAATTTTGCAATCTTTCTCCAAATTTATATCAGACAAAGTAATCAAAGATAAAACTGGGCTTCAATTTTTAAAATGGAGTCAATCACCCCCTCTTGTGCTGCTCAGTGTGTCCTTAGCTCCTGTAATGAAACAGGATGCTGCCCCCAGCTCTGGACCAGGAGATGGGAACCCCAAATTTTCAGAGCAGAGGTGTTATGAAGAACACTTTTGTTCTCCCTATGGAATCTGTGGCTGACTCCACCTTTGGTCACAGCAGAGGATTCCTAGCAAGCATGGGTGAAGAACATGCCAGTGCTCATTCAACCCAAGGAGGGGAAATATTTTGGGAAAACAAACATTCCTGGTAGGTTTGACCTGATTTCAGAATTCATTTTCTAATTTCTAAAGGGAAATAACAACTCTAGAGAAATTAATGACACCACCACACACAGCAGCCACACAACCTCCTCAGCTCTGGCTTTTATTGAAAGAAGAATGACAAATCCTTGAGGACTGGTCCAATGGTTCCCCAAATCCATCAGTGTAATAAGTGACCATCCCCAGACCTTTGGAGATCCTCTGCAATGAGCCACGCTACAACCTACACAAAGGAAAGAATATTTCAGGGTTTTCAGGCTTGCATAGATAAGCAAAATCCAACTGAAAATTTGGAGAGTCATCTTTGCCCCAGTTAAATCCTAAACTTACCATCTACAGCAAGAATGCCCCGGACGACAAGCCCCCAGATAAACGTTGCCACGAGGGCATATCCCAGGGACACAGAAGGTCCCACGATATCCACATTGCATAAAAGGACTTGGAGGTCTTGCAAAGCCTGTAAAAGAAAAGCAAGAGGCAGTTGTTTCTCTGGAGTTTCGTATTTTGTTGAATTCCTGTGAGGTCATGTCCAATATTTCATGTCACCTTGGTGCCCAAAGTCATGACAGACCTAATCCAACCCTTAGGAGAGGTCTATGGACAGAACAATGAGGCAAGTCCTCTAATGCCTTCTTCAGGTCTAAGAATTGTGTCTCCAAGCCCTTGATTGCCTTAGGAACTCAGATTTTAGGGATGGACACCAGAGACCTGAGAGAAAACAGGGAGTGGACACTTACGAGCTCTTAAAGTCTTGTAGGTCACAAATAAAGACACCTACACCAGCTCAGCTGGGAGGTTGCCACTGCTAGGGGCAGAAGGATGAGAGTTTTTTCCACCTGGATTTCCATAGATTTGACCTGTTTTCCTCCCTATAAATTTCACACATGTCTCAGAATAGGTCCTGGTATCTAGCAGTCCATATAGATCACAGCATCATAGAATGGTTTGGGTTGGAAGGAACCTTGAAAGGTCATCGAGTCCAACCCCCTGCAGGGAGCAGGGACATCTGCAGCTAGAGCAGGGGGCTCAGAGCCCCGGCCAACCTCCCCTGGGCTGGTGCCAGGGATGGGGCAGCGACCACCTCTCTGGGCAACCTGGGCCAGTGTTTTACCCCATTCAGCATCCACAATTTCTTCCTTCTCTCTATTCTAAATCTCCCCTCTTTTAGTTTCAAACCATCCCCTCTTGTCCTGTCACATCAGGCCTTGCTGAAAAGATTGTCCCCTTCTTCTTTATAGGCCCCTTAGCCACATGGTTGGACTTTCTTCCCCATTAAAATAGGATATCCACATTCAAACCACCTTCTGGGAATGGCCACCAGCCTCTTCTATTCCCAGAACAGCTTTTATCCATGAAAGTGCCAGTTGTCCTTAGGGACTAGGACTTTCTGGGAGCAGTCTACCAATCAGGCAGCATGTTGCCTGGCCCTGTTTGGTTGATTGAGATGTAACCTGCCAGGCTGGTGCATCCTGGATACACCTGAGTGGCTGCACATGAGCCAATGAATTCCAGTTTCACAGCTCATCCGTGCAACCACACTAATCCCAGCCTGGCACCCAGGAAGTGTGGAGCTTGTTCCAGCCAACAGCCCGTGAATATGTCACAGGCACAGCAGATCCAGCACCCACAGCAGTGTCCAGAATATCCCAGGCAGAAATAAAGGAGTGCTGGGAAGGCTGAATAAAACACTTCTGGTCCCAAACTATCCATGTGGGGGACACTGCAGAGATGAGCCTGAGCACCCTCAGCTCTCAGAAACATCTCAGAAACACCAAGCAGAAGTTACCAGAAGCATTTCAATCTTAACTCACAATCTTCTGCCTCTCCCAAAAACAAGGATTTGGAGCAAAGGATGTTTTGAGAGCATGAGCCAGAGTCCTTTTTCTTTCTGTGTGGCTTAAGAATATTTGATTATGAGTGGGTTTGTTGTAGGATGACACAGAGAAAAAGTGATTTAAGAGTCTGCAAGCTTCAGAGAGAAAAAATCCTGGTACTGAATGGTAATTTTGGGGTTGCCCCTAGTGCTTTCAACTCAGGCTGGATTTTCAGAGGAGTAGCAAAGGCACAGAATTGATGGTTGGAGTGTTTGTCTGCTACTTTTGATGATATATGTGAAAATTCTTTGCAGGAGACAACTTGGCCATATCCCAAAGATGACAGGAAACCTTTATAAGACACCAATACCTCCCTCATCCTCATTTCCACCTTACCTGCACCTCCGTGCAATGCCACCAAGAAGAGAGTAAAGACAAAGGAAAGGATTTTCATGGCAGGAACTCCTGTCCCTACAAAGGAGACCAAGACATTAGTATGAGGTTTCTCCTTCCACAATCATAGTGGGCTGGGAAATGACACACAGAAATGCTCTTCAAGACCAAGAGTTGTCTAGAAGAGATATTACACATTTTCTTTATAATATCTACTGTTCCAGGGGTTCCCTGGAGCATGCAGAGGATCATGGCTCGTTTTCCATGCAGAAAAAATACAATTTTAAAGCCCTTTTAATGAATATATTCATTAACCAGGTATTTATCCTGGATTGCTTGATTTTTTGCAATACATCACAATAAATTTGATACATCTTATGGAAGTTAAAGCTATTCATTCAGAAAGAAAAATAAGACAATAGCTGCTGTATCTACACAAAACAACCTGATCTATGTTCTCAAGCCTTTCTAATTAAAAAAAAAAAGCCAGAAAAAGTTCCTTCACAGTTAAGTTAAAATGCTGCTTCTCCCTAGTCTTGCTGAGGCTGTTGCCTTTCCTTCCCCTCAAGAATTACATGATTTCCAGGATAAATTACTGAGCATTTGCATTTCCTCTCAGCTCTCTTCCCACAGCCAAGAAAAACTCTTCTCCCTTATTGATAATCGAAATTTCTAGAGTTGACTCTTGATAGACTGGAGTCACTGCTCAGTTAAGGCTCTAACTGAAATGCAGCTAGTCATGAAAGATATAAAATCTCCAGCCCATCTAAGAAGGACAGAACTTTTTAGGAGAGGCTGAATAATGGGAAGATTTCAGTTGTTACCAGGTAAGAGGAGAGTCTAGGTTGGAACAGTCCTTGGATCAGTGTCAGCCACCCAGAGGTATTACGATGAAGAAGCAGAACCTGGATCAACTCTCTTTCTGGTGAAGAATGTTTGATCTTCACAGCCTTCTGGTGGCCAATGAGACAATCCCCACGGCTTTGGGGAGCATCTGGGAGGTCCTCTCTGTCACCATCCTATGAGGAACCAAGGTATTGCTTTCCAAATCTTGCAGCATTGCCTGGGGAAACATGCTGAGCTGCATGCAAACTGCTTTGGGCCACCTCTGTGCAATGTGTTTGGCCACAGTAGATCAGCCAAGGTGTCCATGCTGATGCTGGGTGACAGGATCCCTCAGGGAAATGGTACATAGTGGGGTCAGGCCAGTGGGATGAGGTTCAACAAGGCCAAGGGCTGGGTCTTGCCCTTGGGTCACAACAACCCCCTGTAGTGCTCCAGGCTGGGGGAGAAACTGCCTGGTGGAAAACGACCTGGGAGGATTGGTCAACAGCCAGCTGGAGAAGAGCCAGGATGTGCCCAGGTGGCCAAGAAGCCACCAGCATCCTGGCTTGGATCAGCACTGGTGTGGCCAGCAGGACTAGGACAAGGATCATTCCTCTGGACTTAGCATTGGGGGGGCTGTCCCTCGAATCCTGGGGTCAGTTTTGGGCCCCTCACTTAGTGAGATGGTTCAGTGGTATCCTGGCAGTGCTGGGTTGACAGCTGGACTCAGTGATCTTAAGGATCTTTTCCAACCTATTCTACCATTCTGTGCTGTAGTGGGATTTACCCAGCAGATGTCCACCCAGATGTCCACAGAGCAGGTATCTTCCAAAGCCATGCCTCTCATTCACAGCTTTTGGTCCCTGTGGCATGGAATCACAAAAGTGAAGCTACACTGAAGCTGCAGATGGTTGACATGAGTAACTCCAGTTGTTGTTATTCAATTTAACTGCTCTTGGAGCACAGAAGTAGTTGCTGCCTGATAGTCATATCACTTCTAGGGAGCTAACCTGCACCAGGCTTATCTCCAGACCAAAAAGTAGAGTCTGACCACCTCCATACTGTTAAACTCAGGCTCCAACATGGATTGGCTTCACCTAAATTGCCTGCTGAGAACGGTCCCTGGCAGCATTTAGATTGCACCTGGAAATCACAGGAGTGTAGAAGAGCCAAGCTCGTGCTGGGGGCAGTTCTAAGAATCACACAGGAGAAAGGTGTGTGCTCCAGGGCCCAGGTCCTGCCCCCTTTGCCTCACTGGCATAGCTGTACTGGGGTTATTTTAGAGCCTCTGGCTAAATTATGGAAAAGTGTTGGGTTTAAGCTTGCCTTTCCTCTTGTTCCTTGAAAAAAGAATAAAAAAGTAGATTTTTATATAACATCAACCAGTCATGGGAGGGACACTCAATGATTTCTAGCTTTAGGTATTGATTTTGACTTCTGCAGCAAGGTGTTTCAGGGTTTGATGAGAATGGTCACGTGTATTTGAGTTACTGATGAACTAGCCAGGAATTTCATTTTCCAAATAAATCTCAGCAAGAATTTCTCCTTAAATGTCCACAACTCTCTAGTGGGAAAGGAGTCTCCGTTATTTTCAGAGGTTTCCCATTAATTTATGGAATCACAGTATCGTTTATCTTGGAAAAGATCTTTAAGCTCACCAAGTGAAACCGTTAAATTCCTTATAAATGGAAAAAATATGTCACCATAAAAAGAAAAATAATCATCAGCTGGAGTTAGGTTCAAAAGAACTTCACTAAACAGGGAATTAGTGCTGCCCGGGAAATTCAGGAAGATGATTAATGAGCTCTCATTAAATAATTTCTACTGTTGAGAGGAAAAAATTTGGACACTTCTGTTTTGATTAAGAACATGGAAAAGATCTGCAGTAGGGAATGAGAACAGAAATGGTAGGTCCATCCCTGCTGTCTTACAGCACAGCCTCCTGGACCTCTGTGGTATTGCCAGAGCCCAGGAGAAGGCAATCTCTACCTGTGGCAGATTGTCCAGTGTGCCTCTCAGGTAGAAAAGAGGAAAAAAACCCCTCCTTCTACCTGAAGTTTCTGGTGCCTAGCAGGATTAGACCCTAGGACCTTTTGGCAATGAGGTGTCACCATGAAGAGGAAGGGCAGAAGATCAGCACCGTCAGTTTTTGAGGAGTCTTTCCATGCTCAGCCATGGATGGGTTCTGACCTTCCCAGCAGAAGCTGGTGCCATGATTTCAGCAGAGATGCTTCAGGGAGCAACCAAATTCATTAAATGGTCAATGAAATGAGCGTGGAAAGGATTTCAGTCTCTCAACAGAAGCCAAAGCCCATGGAGGCAAGTCCCTGTTGACACCTCTCCATGGGCACTGCCACCAAACAGGCTCTTCCAAGGGCTGCATGTTTTGTTCACAGCTCATAAGTGAGCAGAAAAATTATTTATGGATCAATTGCTTGCAATTCAACATTACAGCCAGCAGCACATTGCCACTGCCCTGGCTCTAGACACCAAGTAACCCCTCGTCTGTCTCTGGGTGCTGTTTCTCCTTCTTCTTTGCAAGCCCTTTCCATGCCTTCTCCTTGCCTTCTCTTTCCATGCCTTCCCTGCTGTTCTGGGAGAGCACATGAACCTGGACATGGGCCACTCCTCCCATTTTGCCCTGCCACCCATAACTGCAGAATTATCAGTGTTGCAGGGGATGTCCTTGTCCATCCTTTCAACACCCACTGAAGAACCTACTGTCCATGAATTTGTTCCACCCTTGTTGGACCTGCTGTTGTTGCCACAGCCTCCTGCACCATCAATGTCCAGAAATTCACAGCCCATGCTCAGCAGTTTTATTACTGTTGCCAAAGGATCTTCACTTGCCTTTCTAGCCCTCTTTCTTACTTCATAGAATCACAGAATCACTGTGGTTGGAAAGGATCTCTAGGATAATCAAGTCCAACCTTCCTCCCAACAACAGACTTGAGTCTGACCTGCCACGTTTGATGGGAGTTGTTGTTCTCCTCTGCCAGCTGTTGATTCAACACTGAGCTCTTTCCTTGGAGAGCCTCCCTTGACTTGCCCTTCATGCCCTGCAGGGATTTTTCTTGGACCTCTTTGCTTTCTTTCCCAGTCAAAGCAAATATTTTTCTGACGTTTTTAGCACAGCCTTTTTAACAGCTTTCAATCTGCCCACAGGCTTCTGGCTCCTCTGAACTGCTCCTTTGGGTGCTTTTCTTTCCTCATTTCTGCTTTTTTGAAATTAAATGTTGTCCAGGTTTGGGCTAGAGCAGAAA
>NW_008582434.1:0-29079 GCF_000691845.1 Merops nubicus | reverse complement strand
AACCTGCCCCTGAATGATAAAAAGTGTTTTAAACCACCACAACCCCCTCGAGTTTCAGCCTGTAAAATAAGCCAGAGACCCACCATGGCATTAGCTTATTTTATTTTCCACTCACAAAGTTCAGCTGTTACTAGGGAAATATCTGTGGGATCCATCATTGCACTGGGGCTTTTTTACTAGTGACTTACAGATGCATTGAACTTAACGTAAAACAAGCCAATAATTGTGAGACAAAGGAAATAATACAGAGGATAAAAACTCTCCTAGAGAGCTGAATCTCTTACTGACAGAGGCAGGTGAGGATTATGATTACATTGCTTTTGTAAGTAATTACTCTCTCTAAATAATTTAAAGACTTGGGCTAAATGGTTAACAAGTATCAATGAAAGTTTGCACTTCTCCAATATATTCTACCTCAGAAATGCACAATTAACCTTCATAATGTACTGAAGAAAGAAGCATTTGTATTAATGAAAAAATTACTAGCTCATCAAAAGTAAACAACTTCCGGGTTTAATCTGAAGAGTGAGACATCATACTTCATTTAAGATGGATTCTTTCCTACCTGCTGATTTGAGCCTACTTGAATTCTCTGCTAGAAGTCCTAAAAGAAAAAGACAAGCTTGGAACTAGAGTCAGAAAATTATTCAAGGAAAGTATTGGAAACATAGAGAGTGTTTGCTTATCAAATCCCCTAATTTAGAGAGAATTTTATTACTGATTGCTATGAAAATGTCCTGTCATTAGAGAGCTATTTTGAAGTTACTGAATTTGAGAAAAGTATTCGACAACTATTTCAAAACTATTTGTCAGAAGACAGGTAAAAGAGTTGTAGCCAAGCCTGTATGATGACCTGGCTTTCTGATATTGAAGGCCTAGGTTTATTGCAACTTCTGCTTCCCAGCTAAATAACACTAACTGCTGCCTGGCCAAAGCATGTCAAGGCAATAGAACAATTACTCTCTCTCCTGCTGCAAGTTTTTTGATGGCAACTAACTGTCTTTTCTACCCACACACAAGTTCAGAGATTCTTAGTGCTTCTCACATTAAGCTTCTCCCTGACATCCATCAGTTTAATTTCTTAGGATTAAGGGGCTTGCACAGTGAGTTTTCTAAAGAAAAACTTTAAAAGGCCTTAAAAGTGGAAGACATTTCTATTCCTAGACAAGTTTAAAAGAAGGTATCAGTTTAGAGAAGCAGTCAGTCCCAGTGGACACAGGATTTTCTTTGGGAACTGATTATTTTTCCCTTGTCTGATCAATAAGTAGAAGTTGATGTCTTCTATTGTACTGATATATGCAAAAAAAAGGAAACCAAAACTTCAAAGCCTTAGTGGAGAATGGCAACCTGCACAAGCAGACAGATGCTAACAAGATGTCATACTGAAGCTAGAGAGGCATTTTGTGGCTGTCAGCTGGAGTACTGCATTATAGTGCAGAGACAATAGGAGTGCACATGCCACCAGAAATGGTTGATAGGTTCAGAGACACTGAAGTGGTCACCTTTTCCAGTTACACCATTCACAGAACAGAAGTATTAATCAACATTTTCTTCAGTGTCACTGGCAATGGACATTGATCTTGTATCAACCCTGTCCTAGTGTTGTTTTGTTGCTTGTTTTAATGAAGAAACTAGAGAAAGAAGTAAGTAAAATGAGGTGAATGGAAAGGTTTCACAAATTGGACTCCTACAAACAATAACATCTATTGTTCTTTGATCATATTGCCTACTGAGATCCCCCAGCATCCCCTAAGGTAGTTCATACTCATGCAGACCTATGGTAGAAAACGCTACAATTGTAGCTTTCACTTATTCACCAAGTCTTACCTGTTGAATATTGGTTTGAAGAGGGGTAAAGCAGAAGCAAATAAGCCATGAATCACATTGCCAGTGCTGCAGGAAATGCTGCCCCTTTAATGATCCAGCAGCTGGAACAAATGGTTGCTCACTCATAACATACACATTACAGTTGTCATAGAAACGCACTTAGCAACAAAAATCCTTGACCTTTTCCCCATCTGTTTTGAATCTTCACAAAGGCACATTGATTTCTATATATTGATTTCTCCTCCTCTGCCCCAACAGGGAAATGCCCCATTTTGTGTGGCTTCCAACCACCAGCAGACATCTCTGTACCTTCAGGGAGAGTGCTGCAGAGGTGCTGCCTCTCCTTACCCCTGCTCAGAGTGGGACACCAGCTAGTTCCTGGCACAAAGACAACTGCAAATGAGGCTGTGCAACTGAGAACTCCACCTCGACCTGTAAACTTGGGAAACAATCTGTTTCAGTTTGGGAGAGGCAAGGGAAGCTCAGAGCTTTGTGGTTTTGGACACAACCACCCAGGGTATGTAAAGTCATAGTCTGTAATTAAATCAGAACTCCCCCTTCAAATGGATGCAGACCATCTAGGAAACACAATTGTATTATCAAAGGCCAGTGTATATATAGCAATGACAATGAGATGAAAACTGCCTTGCTACAAAGGGCGCTGCTAAATTCTCAGAAGAAACAGAAATTAATCCAAGACTATGAGTAATGGTGAAATCACTGCATGTTCTGAAGGCACAGAGATTTTAGATAAAGCTTGGCTGGCATATCAGATCTGCCATCAGATCAGATCCCTGGGGTATGGGGTATTTTCAACAGGTATGACCCTATGTTCACCATTTGGGATAAATAGAATAAATTTATTCACAAATTATTTTATGTAAGGACAAGAGGAAAGAAAATAAACTTTTTAAGAAAACAATTTATGGAATATTTTAGCTTCTGTATTACTTTTGTTTTACACCTTCTTTCATATGGATGATGTTTGCAGTAGGATAAGTTCTCCTCTCCTGAAAAATTACATAATAAAGAAAAGAAAATATGTACACAGACATAAACACATACACACAACTCAAATGCCTATAAAGAAAAAAACTACCATTTTGAAACACCTATTTCTTATGGGAAATTGTTACATACCTCGTATTCCCATTAAAATTGCTGTTTAAAAGTTATTTCAAATAACATTTATCACCTATATTTAATGTTTTCTGAGTTATATCACAGAGAAGGAATTGCAAAGGAGTGGCTCTCATTTGTGTAGCAGTACATGGGATGCAAGAAGACACCATCAACTTTACCAGAGCTGCTTAGTCAATGGATTACTGTTAAGGCTCAAGATTTTTACCTGCAGCATCACATCTTAGTATGAGAATTTTTATCTGGAAGTCATATACAAGAAGATCAATTAAGAACCACTTCCTGGGTCATTTTTTGTCTGCACACCACAGTCTAGGTGCTGCTAGTGAAGGAAATGTTTGCCTTGTTTGGAGAGATGAACAATACAGCTACAAGTCGCCTGCCATTATATCTGCTCTGACCACACTGAAAGGGGAACAAAGGAGATAGGTAGCTGTGAAGACTGGGAATGTGATCAAGTAACAAAAAAATAGTGCATTTTGAGCTGAGAAGTCCTGAACTCTAAGCTTTAAGTTGTTTGTCTGCAGCTTAGCTAAAACAGATGATGCATGTCTAATGATCCTCAATACTTATCATTTAATTGTTAGTTGGAGAAATTAGTAAAGAGGAGACTCCAAGAGAGCAAGAAAAAGCACAGTACAAATGAGACACTACACAAAGAGGTGTGAAACAAACTCAGCCAGGGCTGCATTTTGTGGTAACAAGATGATGCTTTGCTTTTCTCATCAAGATATATCTATGTAGGTCCACCTCCATGTTTTGTCAGTCACCCCCAAAACACCAAATACTTTTTTTCCCTCATTCCTGGTGACATCAGAAAGGAGGGGCTGGCCAGAGCATGGTAAGTCAAAATAGTGTGTCTGTGCAAACAGGAAACACACTTTATAATAAAGGCCAAGAGTTTGCTGTTAATATTGCTGAAATCCTAGAGGTCTAATGTTAGAACTGTTACTAGTCCAGACCTAACTATTACAGGAAGAGAAATAATATCCTCTTTTAAGAGAAATAAAAATGTCTCTTTCATCATTGCTTCGCAGCTCCATATTACAGCTGAATTTACCATCTATCCTACTTTTTCCATATGTTAAATACTATTTCTTCATTCTCCTTGTTAGCCCTAAAATCAGTCTTTACCCATCTGCAGATCTGTATTTCTTTAACCATTAGTGACATCTTCATGACATGAGGTCTCTGGTGCCAGCCCATCCAGTGCCACACCATGTGTCCCCAACTCTGCTTCCTAACAAGTTAGACTCATTAAACTATGGAGGCACCACAGAAAGATGAACAAAATAAAACATTAGCCATAAACAGCAATTAGAAAAATTGCAGCTTCAGCTAAATCAAGTAAAACAAAGCTGCAAGCAGGTCAACAAAAGCTCAAACAGAGCAAGTTGGACAAACCTTCACCCTAGGACTGTGCAAACTCAACCCATAATATGTCCCTCAAAATAGCAGGGCTGTATTACATGGGCTCTCAAAATGTCCAAACCTTTCTACTGACTGGTTCATGCCTCTTCATGCTCTCAGGGATGAACTACGCATCAGATTTACAACAGAAAACTTGCCTTTGATAAAAAGTGGTAGAAACTCCTTGCTTCCCTCATTCCCTTTTTAATTCCTTCCCACCTGGAGCTATGACCCACTCCTTGCTGCCAGCTCGGAGTTTGAGCTGACAAATTCCATGGTGTTACAGGCCCCTGGCACGCCCACCTCTCCTGTCATCTTATCTAATATCTGATATAAGGTTTCTGAGATCTTATAATAAATTCCAGCAGTGCTGGGGTGTGCTGCACATTATGAGCACGTGTGACAGTGAGGCATGTGAGGGAGGGTGGGAAATTGCTTATTCCAGGCTATGCTTTTACCACACAATTGCTTGAAATTTTCTATTCCCTTTATCTGCTCCTATAGCCTGTATCTGTAGGGTTTCAAGAGGTAACTATGTGATGGTGTCCTAATAAGTACAATTTCCTTCTCCTGTCTGAAAAAAACAAGCAGAACAAGGTACAGAATACCCTGGCACTACAGAAAGGTATAGAATAGATACAGATCTATAGAAAGACATATTTTTTCCATGTGTCTCTGTATCTTTTTTTTTCTTAAAAAAATCAAGGTGGTGACTACTACTGAGAAATAAAGTTGCTGACAGGTTGCTGACTCTATGGGCTATGAGACAGAGAGCTGGGCTCCATTGGTCCCATGTCCCCAGCCAGCTGTTGACACCTGGATGCTTGACCCCCCTGAGACTCATGGCCCTGCACCAGGGTCTGTATTTAGACCTCTTATCCTGCTGCTGACCAGTCAAGCCTGAAGTTGGCACCCTCTGAGAGCATGCCCATACAAAAACAAGTCAGAAATAGCTTTTGATAAGGAGAGTGGACAAGCACAGGGCCAGTGCTGGTCAGTCACGTGTCTGCACTTGACTGGCCCCTTTTAGCCCTCTTCCTTTTATTTTCCCATGCTTTGTCCCTCTCATTCTCCCTTGAACCCCTGTTTCTCTACCTTTGATCCTTTCTCTAAACATCCCACAAGTAAATTATGTCCATAATGCCCTTAGAACATGTCACCATAAATTTTACTCAGTTCTCAAATTCTCTTCTGTGCCTGTTCTATAGTAGCTCCTACACCCTTGTAGGCAACACAGGGTCCTGTACCCTATAGCCTGAAAGGCTTTTGGGAAGAATTTATTTGGTTGTTTCCTTTTGGTAGGGTTCACAGTAGGGACAGTGGGTTAATCCTTCTTCTTTGATGATCTCAGGAGTAACCAATTCAGTGTCCTCCATTTTCCCTGATTGCAGGGGCTTCTTGGTTTCTGTCACCCGACCCTCTGCAAATCTCCCTTTACCAGCATTTGCCTTTAATCAGAAAACATAAAAATTTCCTTCCCAGTGTAAATAACACACAGAAAACCTGGAAGGAGGTATTTGCAGCATGGGCAATGAGTTCACTTTCCGTGCAAATACTAAAGGCCAGCCTAGTCCTTAGACAGGAGTGAGTCACATCTACTGCTGCTGCCCCCCTGGCACTATTTAATTGTTCAACCTCACAGCCCTGTGGTCTAGCACTACAGACAGGTCAGCAGAGCCACCTTGGAGCAAAAGTCTTTGTTTCCTTCATCAAGATTTCACCTGCACTTGAATAGGGAAAGGTAATTTATTCATTTGAAATCGCAGTATCAAATAATTGCATTTGAAATACTTGCCACAATCCTTGGGGCATGAAACGCCAGCCACAGACTAACAGTCCTAGAGCTCTTGTGTGCTTCTAAGAGCTAGGGAGGGTTTAGGGGAGCATAATACCTCCTAAAGGTGGAAGAACAGTCACGTTGTCTGATACATAAGTTCTTCATTTGGTCTGAAAGTGCAGCATCAACTGTCAGTGTTAAATTCAGGTTGAGAACAATTGCTCCGAGTTGAACTTGATACAGTAATGAGTTAAATCATCTGAGAGAAAATGCTGCTAACATCTGTAAAGCAAAAATAAGTGTTAACAGGGAAAAAGCTGATTGTCTCCTATGGGGAGAGCAGAGCCATGTGATTTATCACCTTCGGGAAAGGTAGGAGGTGGCAAGGGGTGGAGAAGGAATCTGAAACACACCTTAAGCCAGCATCTCTCCTGAGTCCAGGATTTTTAGTATCCAGTGCAGTTTTGCATTCCAGTTCACAGACTCATTTTTTGAAGGATTTTGGGTGGGGTTTTTTTGGAGGGAGTGGATTGTAGAGTAGATTTCCACTGAGATTCAGGACTAAGGCCAGAGCTAGAATGATTACTCTGTGAGAAATCCCCTCTCCCTGATGAGCTGATGTTTCTGTCCCTCACTGATTATCCTTAGAAGCCTGTGCTGGTGCATACTGGTTGTCTGTTTCTGCCCACACAGCTTCCAGGAGCACACATCCATGGAAGGACGTACATTACATTCAAGTAATTCAAGTGTCATACAGGAAAAGCTCAGAAGTTTAGAAGGCTCTATCATGAAAATAATTTTTGGTGATGGCTATGAAAATACATTATCAAACTTTACTTCCACTGTTCAAGAACAGCCTGGATTCATCCAGAGCCTGATGACTGACAAAGAACTAGCTTTGGGTGAAGGGCTTTGTGAAGCTGGCAAATGCCTTGTAAAGGCTACAGAAAGCTAGGGAAATACGTGGGAAATCATTGCATATAAAAGAGTTACCACGCTCAGCACAGTGAAGCAGAGAATAGACTGCTGTTGATCCTAAGAAGTGACTTCTGCTCTCTGTGTAGATGACAGAGACAGGCACACGCATACGGGCGTACCAGCGATGTTGTTGCGCTAATGACTGCCATCAAGTGGCCTCGAGAGGCAAACACAGTCAAGCCAAAACGACTGCAAACCCCAAACGGGGCTTTTCGTGCCCAAACAGGTGAGGTGATCAAGCACCTTCATCAAAACTGGATGTAAATAGTGGTGCAGCTGCCCAGGGCATAAAACCGCAGAGCTGTAGTTCTCTTGACTGCTTGAAAACATGGAGAGAAGATCATTATGTCCTAAAATACATATTCAGGACCCACTCCCTCATTCAGACTACTCTTTGTCCTATTTATGCTTCCAGCAGCTATTGGAGTGACTGCCCCTCTTGTGCTTGAACATGCCTCCCGGCCCAAATACAGCAACATATACAGTAAAAGATGTAAGACATTACAGTCCATCTCCCCAGGGGCACCCAGTCCAAGTCGTGCAATAGGGAAACAGCCTTTTAGGTCCTTCCCACCTTTCTGATCACAGCTGCACCCTGACATACACTACAGTTGATGAAAATCAGAACAAAACTATGAAAGGAGATCAATATGAGTGTTTTTCTGTCCTGTAATACTTTGAAAAGTTCAAGTTCGCTATAAAACTGTTTTATAGTGGAAATGCGAGAGAAGCTTTATGAACTCGAAACTTTAAAACAACAGCTTTTTATGAAAGAGATAGAAAATCACAGGGTTTGAAGCTCCCCAGAGTTTTTCTAGGCTTCTTTTTCTTTCATCATGCAAGAAAATAAAAAAAAAAATAAAAATTGGTCATAATTCTGATTTCACCTTATCAGCTCCACTGACTTTTAGAATTACTCCTGTTGACACTAATACAAAAGGATATCCTGACAGATCCAAGCAAACTCAGACTTATTAAAAGCAATAAATAATTGTTATGATCCCAAAGAAGCAACATCTACTACTCTATTTGTTCTGTGTA
This sequence comes from Merops nubicus, assembly GCF_000691845.1. Lineage (NCBI taxonomy): Eukaryota > Metazoa > Chordata > Aves > Coraciiformes > Meropidae > Merops > Merops nubicus. Next base: position 20,906 of record NW_008582434.1, on the reverse strand, counting down.
TGACTTCAGAGATTAGGGGACTGTACTACTTAATTGCTCAGAAGGACACTAATCTTGTAAAGCTCCTTCCTAGCAGAAGCTACCAAATAGAAGCAGGACTCCTTAATAAAATTATAGTTGTTAAACTCTCCATTTTGCTGGGAAGTTCCTAGGTCCAGAAACAATTACCAAAAACACTCTTTGAAGAATAATCAGGCTGCAGTATCAAAGTCTGAAAAATTTGGATAAGCCAGGACTGAGGTTTAGTTCACAGTCTTTTCTGTATGTTTATGTTATCTGGTCATAGATGCTTTTACTCTCCTGCAAACTAAATTTTCACACCAAGCAACAGTCATGGCAGGGAAAATTAATGACCAGCTTCAGCCATCCTGGGAAGGAGCAGACACCACCCCTCTGGAGGACAGCACCAAAGGAAGAGCCATCCATAGGTCCTCTCTAACCAGACAAGGGGGTTCAGAGATATGGTTTCTAAAATCTTTTCTGCACATGTGATATTTTTCAGACCTGATGTGGATGATTTTTGATACCACAGTTACTTGCCCATCAGCACGTCAGCCTCACTTGGAGAAATTATGAGTAACTACGTGTTTTCATAAAACATTGGTGAGAGATGGTTTTGTCTGTGTAAAAAGGAACTATTTAAAAAACAGTTCTCCCTGAGTTTGTTCTGAGACATGGCTGTAGACAGTCTGACCCAGAAAATGTGAGGTTGAATGAAGTTAGGGCAAGTCACTTGTAGCTTGAAACACGGTGTAAAATGCACAGGAGCACATATCACACTCCTGACTCCAGGACTGGTCGTTTGCAAATGACAAGAGAATAACAGGAGCGGCATTTCTGATGCACCCCTCAAATGCTCCCCAGCTGCCTTCAACCGAATGGCAGGAAAGGCAGCTTCAACTGCTGAGAGTCCATCTGTGCTGCCAATAACAGCAACAGAAATGAAGGAAAGCAGATCCTTCAGTAAGTTGTAGGTTATATTTTGCAGGGAACATTCTCTGAACCTCTTTGTGCAGTACCCTGAACTGGTGCTGTTGGTGCTACCATATTAGGTCAGCTAGAGATACCTGCCCAGGCTCCACTCAGTTCAATGCAGCTCATACCATGTTCAGGATCCATCTGTCAAACCCAAACCAAAATGACGCATCTGACTGCTGGATTGGATGGGATTTGCTATGGAAAACGTGGCTTCAGGAGGCCCCTCATTATTAACAATTATAGCGTAATAAAAAGCACGCAGCTAATTGCTGATCCTCTGTTATAACCTGTTAGATTAATAGAAACTGTTCTTTCTTCTCAGGAGAGTAGGCTCACTTTCACATTACAAAAATAATTAAAATGTAATCAAGTGCTGAGGAGTCACCCAGGAGGTCTGTGCATAATAGCCCACGCATACGTTTTGCCTTTTGTGCCAGAGCCACTCACAAAGGACCAAATCTGTTCTGCCATCAAGTCCTGATTGCCCCCTGGCACATCAAAGAGAAGCAGATGGACCACGATAGGACAGCTCTGCCATTTTGCAAGGGGTCTGGCCCTACTGCTGACCCCCCAGCTGTGGCAAACCCCAATTGCACCCAACCAGACAACCAGGGAAACCTTCCCCTGTTAGCCTGTACCCTGTAATTGCACGTCAGTACGTTTTGCTTTCAGATGTGAAGCTCAAGAAGGGGCTGCAGCAGGAGGGTGTCTGTCTTTCTCATACCCAACACCGCTATAACTACTCTTACTTAGGAAGCCCAAGCATGGAAGGGACAGAGAGGACACCTCCCTCATTCAGGAAGGAAGCCCTGGGATTGCAGTCTAGGTCCCACAAAGGAAAACTCATCCTACAGAGCCCAGTGACCTGCTGCTGTGAAGGCAATCACAGGAGCTTGCCTGTGCCCTAAGCACGTTTTTCTCTCTCCTCCATCACTTCAGCAGTACCTTGTTTCAGTGCAGTTGCTAAAAGATGCCTTCCCAGCATCATTTTAAAATAAAGCAAAAGATTGCTGCAGTTCCAACAAAAGCAGAACAAAGCCTGAGCTCTAGACTCACTGAGCAATAAATCTCTTTGTGGTGGTTTGGGTTTTTTTAATTACTCTTTTAATCTCAGAAGTAATTTGCAGAGGGAAGATCAGAGGAAAGTTTCCACTCACACACATTTACTTCTCTCTCTATAACCAATTTGCAGCTTCCTCTCACTCCAGGGTGAAAATGTACTGCAGTACTCATTGTTTCTTTTCCCTGCACCTGTGCGTGGGGTCAAAACTCTCCTGCAATCATCACAACATTTTTACAGGGCTTCAGACTGCAGATCTTCATTATCTTAAACACATGGCATTAAACACTTTTTCTTCTTTAAAAAAATAGATAAATAAAAGAAACTAGAATGCACACCTTAAAGTTAACTATGGTCATTAAAATTAGAAAAAGAAAATGATCCTTACACCCCTCATTTTGGATGTTCTATTCTGGTTTTGGGAAAAAGAGGAAAATATTATAAAAAATATTCACTTGCCAAAAGACTGAAGTACACAGATTGGATTTCACATATTTTAAAGGTGGAAAAAAAAGAACAATTACTTCTTCCTTTCTGTATTCTACAGACCATTGCATGTGTCTCCCATATGTTATCCTGATCCCTTGCCTCAATCATATCAGTCCTGGAGAGTGGAAACTATTGTCTATCACAGAGAAAGAAGAAAAAAAAAATAAAAAAAAAAAATTAAGATAGTACCAATGCCCAAGGCCCACTGGTTACTGAACTGAGGTCTGTTCAGTATGTGAACCATACCAAAATTAAAAAAAAAAAAATTAAAAAAAAAAAATAAAAATTGAAGAACTCACACTCCCCCAAAAATCTGAACCTAAAACAGTGAGTCCCGGAAACAGAGCCTAGGGAAAAACCTCTTCCCAGACCTGAATCCAACAAGGGCATCTTGTCCCCACTACAACTTGCACCAAGGAATGGTTGTGAGTGATTTTTTTTTTTAATGAACATGGACATGCCTGCTGGGTCAGGCAAAAGGGGCAAAAGAGTAACCCCTGCTATGGGAATCCCATTTTGATGCCATTAAGAATTTCTTACCAGGTGAGTTCTGAGCAGGCCATTGATTCTGGCTTGGGTCAACACTCAAATAATTTTTTCCCTTCACACAAGTGGGAATTAATACACTCAGGGAAGCTCCTTTGGAACTCTGCCCATGAAGAATGCAACTCCCACTTTTCTGAGATTATCAGTGAGGTCTAAAGAGTGGGCATAGAGGATGGAAGACACAGCAGTGCACCTGAATACATTTTAAAAGTCATGCCTACTTGAATTCCATTTCATAAACAGTATATTTGTGAGTTACATATGGAGTAAAACAGTTTTGCTACACTTCTGTAAAACTAATAGGACAAGACCTGTGGACAACATGGGGATTTTTCTGTGATCTTTTTTGACATGGGTATCATGCTGACTTTCACAACTAATTTTTTTTTAAAAATTACTGTCTGATTGGTGATTATTTACATGAGATAAAGAGTGTTCGAAGGCTTCTGCAGTAATTAAGTTTCATCTTTTTAGGTGGTTCTTTACATGTAAAGGTAATTGCTTTTAGTTGTTATAAATCTTGTGTAAAATTCCTCAAGCAATAAACACAAGCTGTATCTCAGTAATTGTCTATTGACTACACTCTCCACTATGAATTAATTTTCAATTACAAGCTTCCTTTCTTACTGTATCAGGTTGAAAGTCTGCATTTTGAACACGTAGGTATTCTCATCTTGTGTAGATTTGTCTCACATTATACTGGGGAAAAAAAAAAAAAAAGATTCATTGAGCAGCCATCAGTCTGAATATCAATGCAGCATGGCAATAACAGTGTATGTCAAAACTCAGATTTCCTCTGCAAATTCCCAGACAGGAACAAAGACCCATTTCCAACGCTAATTATTTTTATTGCTGTTACACTGCACTCTTCTCTACTGCTTCTTTAAAAGTTAATGGCTTGGTTAACAAGGAGACCTAAACTCAATGAAACTCTCACAGCAACCGCAAATTAAATCTATCCCTACTAACTTAACTAGGTGTATTTTAGGGGATAAGTATCAACGTTACCTAAGAAGGGTAAGTCCTGGGCTGAGCGATCACGTCTCTTCCTGAACAAGAATTTGGAGATTATAGCAAGACTTTCACAAGTATTCACCTGGAGTTAGGCTCCTGGTTTGCTGTTACTTTCAGAAATGTCCCAAAGCACCTACCTGAATTCTTCAGGTGTGGGATGCTTTTCTCATGATAGCAGCTAAATCTCACCTTCTAAAGCCACATGGCTCACCCAGAACCATGAAGTTAGGTATGTATTGCCACAGGGGTACATGCCATACTGAGGGAGGTGTCAAACATCCTCCCAGATCAAATCTGGAGGAGAACTGCTGGACTGGGGCCAGAAAACAGCCAGCTGGCCTGATTCAAATGCAGCAAGATATCAAAATGGACTTCTGCTGCCGGAAGAGGAGGTTTCCATCTTTCTCCCTTGTCTCTCACAACCATGATGTCCCACCCTTTCTTGTGCTGATTTTGGACCTGTGTTGTAACAGTTTAATTAAATAAAATAGCAGGAAACTAACCACTCTTCCCTCCCTTAAGACATTTTCTGCTTTTGTAGTGAAGTAAACTAGGTCATGCAAAGGTCTTAAGAATGCCAAAGGTAGCACCAAGCAAATGACAGAAGAAGGCACTCAGGTAGGGAAGGTGGATGGAGCTCCAGTGTACCCCAGTGCCACGTACGTGTACACCCCACATGCAGGCACTGATGTGGGCAGCCTTTGCATTCACCTCCTAGAGCACTAAGACTGATCTGCTCTGCAACACAGCAGAGGTGTCTTGGATGTTCTGTGGCATCTAAAATAGCCCTGGACATCTAGGTTTAGGCACCTGAATCTCTCCATCAGTGACCTCAAGTCATGCTCCTAAAAATTCATTCATCTCAATGAATTTAAAGGGGTGTATTACTCCAAGAAAAGGGGATACATTAACTCTTTATTAATGTGTAAAAAGTGAAAGAGCAGGCAACTTTACGAGCTGTTCCTGGTAAGAGCATACTGAGTGCTTTTTAAGGTGTAAAATAAAAACTAATAAATAAAAGATTTTCTCCCTCCAATTATGTGTTCAGCACACCTGCATTTCAAATTTCTAAATTTCTGCTTAGGATTGCTAATAAGTTTATCAGGCTCAGTGTTACTAAAATTCTGGCACTACAAGAAAAAAAGCACACACACACATACGTATCTGTAGATTATCATGTGTTTGGGCACTTATTTAACAAGAGACATTGTTCTATTCTCTGGTATTTGCTGTAACTGAACATATAACAAAAGGACAAACAAATCAGATACTCCCACCTGTGGGAATCCTGAGAATGAGACTGAAGAGAACGTCCTGGTACAGGCTTGACCATGGTATTTGACCACTGCAACATGAATATTTCCACCAGTAAGAGTTGTCATTTTCCTTCTCTTTTTCTTGTTTAAGATTTGTCCTCTCGACTGTGAAATAAAGACTTCAGCTAACAGTGCCACCAGATGGGCCCTTGGTGGTACTGTATCCCCCGAGTGATATCCTAATGGAAAAGATAAGAAAAACTCAAACTTCAGCTTTTCTGCTTCATTAATACTATCTTTTCATCTCTGCACTGGAATTCTCTCTCCAGCAGGAAACTGAAGGGTTTATAGTGTCTTACATAATAAGGTGAAAGGACCTTGGTTTTACTTTTCAATGCAATAACTTGGTGGCTTGCAAATTTCTCACTTGAGGTTAATTGTATCTTCAGAACGTTTGACCCACATTGCAGGCAGGCAGAGTAAAACAGTTCTGTATACTTTTAATGGATTTATTTAAAAGGATGAGCAAGCAAATGTTCACTTAAGAGGGCCTATTAGTGAGCTAATACACTACATTTTTACTGGGGCAATTAAAGACTGAGCAATGCGATGGTCAAACTGAGGTCACAATTAAAATTAAATCAGTAAATCAATAGACTCAGAATTATCAAATCACTACATTAATACAATACATAACGACATCAAATGATGAAGTTGATAGCAGATTAAATTACTAGATGATAGCCTTTGGCTTTGGTTGAATTTAGCAGAGGCCCCACATACCAGGAAGACCCTGCTGGTGTTATACCAACACGATGTTGACCCAGCAGGGAAAGGAGGGAAATAATCACATACATGGCTCTGCTGGGCTCTTGGTAGTTTTTTGTGGGAGAAATCTAATAGGCAGTAATGGAGTCTTGTCTAAGACTAGAAAAAAAATAGCTCCTGTTGTATGATACTAACACTCTCTCCTCAACTCCCACTACTACTAACACCTTGCTGAGGTTGCTCTTAATTACCACCCTCTGTTTTTGCAGCATAACATACTCAAACTAGAATTGATAGGTTAAACATATGTAACTGTGGCTTTGGGATAACAGCATAACAGAGACTCACTAATTCACTAAAGGTTTTCTCTTTATTTCAGGGAATTACTGAGGTGTCATCAATGCCACTATCATAATGGTATTTATAATACCTGTGAGTATGACCTTTCTTTAAATGAAGAGAAAATAAAGAGTCCAGTTTCAGCCACTGACAATATGAAGGAATGTAAGAGCCATGCTTCTTATGTAAATTACTAGATTTCATAAAGGTTATTTTTGTCTGCTCTGCCTTTGGACAACAGGTACATTATTCCACATGGTGCAGTACTTCAGTTAATACTTCTTAATTTTTAAGGTTTCGTGTCATGGAAGAATACCCAAGAATCAATTCATCCATCACTGTCTGCCACCCCAGCTGCAGCAGAGATAATGCTCCAGAAGAACTTAAAGGTCTTTGACAGAAAGATATGGTGCAAATATTTTGGCCAACATGACAGACATGAGATCTTGAAAATTAAGTAAATAAATATACAGCAAAGAGACCAATACATTATTTCCAACTCAGCTTTCTTTTCATGGCTGTCCTCCCAGTGTTTTTTAAAAATTCCTATATTTTCTCAGAACAATTAATGACAAATTCTAACGGCTTTGGATCTCCGAACAGTCACAAAGGCTTTTGTATTTTTAACAACATATGCTGTAGATATGATTACTACATTTGGGGTGTTTTCTCTTCCTTCTCAGTTCAACTTAGACTCCCTACAATGTTAATGAAAAAAGACAGGGAGTTCCAAAAACAGCTTCAGTGACTTCACTCTTCCTCTGAAGGCACATATCTCCACTGACTACAGCAGGATGACTACAGAATGAACTGGCTGTCTCCCTGAAGCCTAGATTTTCTACACAAAAAGACACAGTCAATTTGAATTAAAGCTGAGAAGCTTAATTCTTCAAATGGCATCTCTGTTATCTTAAAAATATGCCATTCTTTCCATCATTCATTACTTCAGAGCTCCAGTTCCAAAAATTTCAAACAGAATTAAATATTTCCAAACTTCCATTGGCTGACTGAGGAGATTTACTCTATTCTAAGAGAAATTATGGAAATGTTTTGGTAAAAAGAGTTACAATTATTTGAAATGTTATTTTTTCCCAGTTAGTGATCCCATTAAGAATCTACTTCATCTGTTCAAATAGGCATTTCAAAGGAAGGGGAAGGGGGAGGGGAAGGGGAAGAAAAAGGAAAAGGAAAAGGAAAAGGAAAAGGAAAAGGAAAAGGAAAAAGGAAAAAGGAAAAGAAAAAAGGAAGAGAAGAAAGGAAAAGCTGCCAAATTTTGTTTGGCAGTGGCTGCAGTGATTTGTTCTCGAGCTGCAGCATGATTTTGAGGCAAATCCGCAGACAATCTCCATTTACTGTTCACAAGTTCAGTTATCAGAGCAGTTTAAGATCCTGCTGGTTGGCGTGAGGCAGAGAAGGAACCAAAACCGTGGTCAGGCACTGGCAAGGACCTTCAGGTTTCTCTGACAAGACAGGCACTTGCTGTGTGAATTTGGGTAGATCAGGCAGGTTGCAATCCATCTCACCTAGCTTTGGTACACCAGTGTCTAGTCCAAGCCAGTCAAGTGTCCTCTTTGTGATCCTGTCTGGTACCTGTTTGAGGACCACACACCTATTTCTCCAGTGAATGACTAACTTTGACTAAACTCCTAGTTTTCAAGGCTATCAACATGCACCTTGGTTCAATTTCACACAAAATCATCCTTGCCTTTCAGTGGAGAGACACACTCCAGACTTGTTTTGGTCTGTGCCAGGGTTTTTGTTTCAAAGAGATCACAGCCTAACAAATGTGCAGAAGAGAGAACCATTCCCAGACCAACATGTGCATTGCATGACAGAATTCCTACAGCTTTGGTGTGTCTCACAGGCTCTGTGCAACGCTGACAAAGAGATTCTCCTTTATCTCTACCAGGAGATAAGAAGGCAGTAGCCTTGGTTTAAAGAGAATGACAAGCTTAGTTTAATACCAACGGCCACAAGCACTTCAGATGGCCACCACGGCTGTGAATGGGCTACCAGCAATTCTTAAGCTCTACGTGGCTTAAGCGGGTGTGGGGAAGGAGATGATAACACAGGAACTTCCTAAACAAACATCAAAACATATTTGAATGCAAGAAGGTTTTGTGCTTTTATATTAAATAAAATCCCTGATAGATAGCTAAGTCACAGGAGGCCAGCAGCAAGCCTGTGCTGCTGTCAAGTGATTAAATTCAGTAAGAACATCAAAGAGAGCAAACAAGGAAAATGGATGAGATGGTTGCTGCTTAGGAAGAGATGGCAGTGGGGGATTGTGCCCACATTAGAGGAGCAGCCCTACACCCAGAGCTGCCATAACAGATCGTAATTGCCACGGCACTGGATTCACATCATCACAAGTACTGAAACTCACTTTTCCCCAGAGCAGCAGTAAACAGCAGGAGGTGTAGGCATTTGAGAGAAACGGGATAACAACACTGCTCTGCCCTTCCCCACCCCAAAAACTCTGAGATCAAGTTTAAGAGTCACAATATTCAAAGAAAACTAAATCCTTGTGTTGGGATTTGCAGCCTCCAGCTTCCTCTCAGATGGAGATTGTGAACTCTTCCCTGCCACTGAGAGAAAGAGATTTTCGTCTTTAAAAAATAAATCCAAACGTCTTATATGAATATACTCAATTCAGCTGTCAGAGCCTTATACAGGAAGGGATCAAAGGGCATAGGAGCCCAACACTTCTGTCACATTTCTGTGGACAGCACACTCTCTGCAAGGTCCTCCAATGTTACTAATGCTCGTAGGAAGCTGTCAGTATGGTCTAGAGAGAGAGGACGAGGAAGGTACTCACTGGGTTGGAATTTCTCTCCATGGATCAGTGAAACCTGGGGACCACTGCAGCAGACCAACTCAGCAGAGAGAAGAATTTTTGAACCCTGATTCATACTGAACATTTGAGGAGGCTGCAGGAAGAGCACAGACTTCAGTGAAGACTGCAGATAGTGGAGAGCTTGATTTTATAAGGGAGAAAAACATGGGTGGGGTTGTGTTTTTGGTTTGGTTTTTGTTTGTTTGTTTGTTTGTGCCTAGAGGATGCTGTTGTTTGCTACTGTTTCTAGTAAGTCATCTCTTCAAAAGCTAGATAATTTCTGAGAGATTAATATAATTGCAACCAGTTTTGCACACAGAGGTCTGGGAGTTCCCTTCACATATTCAGTAAAACACACAGGAAATGACAACTTTAAAACACCTATCAGCAGAGATTCATAGATCTCAAAAGAGAATTGATCATAGCCCTCTGCAAGCACGACCTTCTGTTTAACACAGGCCATAGGATTCCACCCATCATGGCAGAGGGAATTATTCTTTCTTTCTTCCTAACTGAACTCTATCAAGCCCAATAACTGGCTGGTGGCTGAACTATAGCTTACCATTAACTATGACATCCATTCTTGGTGTAAATGCTCCACGGTGAATTTACCACTTTCTTTGGGTAAGCTTACAATGTGCTTAAACACCTTGACAGAATTCATTCTTCTCCATTTGAATTCATTTGACCTAAACTTCTTGCTATCCAATTCTATTATGCTTTAGTGCACTGGATTGAATACCCCTTAATATCATTTCCTGGTTAAGATTATTACACAAACCACCACATGCCAGACATCAGGGACTGAAATGGGCAATTTCAGTCAGCAGTCTGAGATGGCTCAAAGGTGCTGCTCCATGACAGGATAAGCTAGACTAGGACTGCCACAAGCAGACACCCTGCCCCACTGGCACCAGTCCTCATTCCTGAGCTCACTGAGTAGATCAGTTCAGCAAGTTCAGCCATAAGAAATAAAATACTATAAAAGCAATGGACTGGGTTTTTTTGCTGGCTTGTTCCCTGCACTGGGACAGGGAATGGCAGCTCTGGCAGACCACGTTAGGCTGTGATGAATTTGCACTTTGGGAGAACCACCATAGCCTTGCACTGTCTATGGAGCATGATCACACACAGTCATCAGCAGGCTAAAGCTGATCTCAGGATCTGATGATGCAATCCTGAACTCAATGCAGGGCTTCGAAAAAACCAGCCTAAACCTCTGTGCTCCAACTGATGATTCCTAAATTAATCTTCAGTACTGCTGAAGGCATTCATCACCTTACACAGGACACCTGGTACCAAAAGAGCATGGGGCAATGACACTTTATGGGCAGAGTTTCAAAACCAAGGTGGAAGACTAGACCCAGAATGCATCTCACAGACTGTATATCCTGAACAACCACCAAAAAGGGCTCCTGTGTCTGAAATAAACTAATGCAACACAGACTGATGCACTGGCCTGAAAAAAAGGCAGTACATTTTTCATATTTTTTTAAAATATTATCTTTCTCCCCTTCTTAAATAAAAGGCTGGAATGTTAAATCAGCTAAGTGCATAACTTTGATAAAAACTATGCAAATCTCTCTATATATAAAGGCACCATCTATAACACTGACAGTTCAGATAAAGGGTTTAGTATTAGTTTAAAATATAAGTTCCTAGTATGGAATGTAAATGAAAACAGTTGCTTTATTTTATTTTTTTTAAGTACTATGTATTTTGTAGTCTGACAATTACAAATTGCATGGATAATTCACTGAAGTTTTCCCTCACCACAAAACCAGTCCTCCCTTCTTTAAAAGACCACCTAATATTATAGGAGGCTGGCTAGAAACACATAACTTAAGGGAGACTGAGAAGAATGATGATAAAAAAAAAAAAAAAAAAAAAAAAAAAAAAAAAACACAGAAAAATGACACAGATTATAGTAAAATAAATAGCAGGCAGCAGTTCAAATTACAAAGTGCTGGAGGTATTAAAAAGGAATCCATCATACATGCCAGGAAAATGCATGCACTATACAGCATCCCTGTGCTGGTTCTTCCTTTCTGTCAGGGGTCACAGTCTATCTTTTTTCCCTTTCAAAGGGAACTGGTTATTACCAATGTGTCCAGCTCAAGCCCTTGCCTATCGAGAAAGCAGAGCCCAGCAAGGATGGAATTGCACACACTCCTTCAGTTTCCTGCTATAAAGATTCTCCCATTGCCCTTTCCCTTTCCCTTTCGCTTTCCCTTTCCCTTTCCCTTTCCCTTTCCCTTTCCCTTTCCCTTTCCCTTCCCTTCCCTCCCCTCCCCTCCCCTCCCCTTCCCCTAGCACAGCAGAGTCTACAGTGATGCTGGGCAAGGCAAAAATGTACAAAAATGATAAATCAGAGAACAAACTTGTGCTGTTTATTTTAACCTAGATAATTTCAGAGACTTGATTTAAACTGCACCCTGCTCATGGTCGTATCAACACCGCTGAAGGGACGTTGAGGAACTTCACATGCTGCAGAGAAAATGTAGCATGGAACTGCTCCCAGGGGAGCCGTGCAGGTCAGATGGTTTGCTGTGCCCATTCTGCCTGGGGAGAGAAAACTTCAGGACAGGTTCAGTGCAGTGTGATTGCACAGCAGTGAGGATGTTGCTCAATGCCAGAGTGTTGTCTGGTGGGTTTTTCTTTCCCCTGAGTTAATGTACATAAATGATCTTTTAAAACTAGAGTCTGTAATCTAATCTTGACTCTACAGAATCTAAATGAGGGTAAGAGGAAATTATACAGGAAAAACGGAAAGCCAAGGAGTCACCTAAAGACCCAAGACACTGTGGAATGTAAATTACTGCAGATTAGAAAAATGATCCATTTATTACGCAGTGGAAATGGCAGAAAAAAATTTGTGTCTCCCCAAACTACTAAGTAGAAGGCAGGTTACAAACCCTGCCCTCTGAAGACTGGTCATGTATAAAACAGCACGAAACTCACCTTTGCCAGGGTCATCTATAAACTAAAAATACAGAACCCAGGACACTTCACAGGTCTGCAATCATTCCAGCACCATCAGATGTCTAAAATGAATGAAAAGCCATATGTATTTGTTGATATGCAGGTTAGAAATCACTATAAGGTCCAACACAGAAAGAGGGTTCCACCATAGCCCCTACAAACTCTTTTTCAAACAAACAATTATTCAGAGAAATAAAACATTTCTACTCCTGCCTTTTGGATTTTTATTTTCTTTTCTTTCCCAACCTTCTTATGTTAACCTGTTAACTTTTTTAGGGCATTACAGAATAGTTATTACCTGATTACTTTAGGGCTTACTCTCTCCTTCTGACTAGGATTCAACATGTGTTTTCTTCAGTTTGCCTGGAAAAAAGCTAAACAACAGAGAGGTGGCTTGAGAAACTATCAGAATTTTTCTCACAGCCTACAATTTTGAAAGCAAATAATAGAGACAGGTGGTGGCAAAACAAGCCCAGTTCCATGGGAAACTCAAAACTGACACCATTTTCACATCATCGTTACACTTTGTCAGTAGGAACAAGCAGTAAAATAGCTTAATATGCACAAAGTGAACACTCAGCCTGCAAACAGCTGAAAGTTGTAGTGGGTAACCCCAGGGACTGCCAACAGATTCTCCTGGCAGATGTTACAGTATCCTACAGCAATGGCACCTTGGTTTTCAGGCTGCTAAATGTATCTGGCTAGGAACAGATACTACCCTTGGGTCAGAATGTGTCTCACCTTAAGTTGTCAAGACTAAAATTGAGACACCTTAACTATGTTAGAGGTTTTTGTTCCACTTTGTAATCAAGAAAGAAAGAAATCGCTGCAGACTGCTGCTCCATGTGTCCTCAAGTTGGCTCTGGAGGTGGGGAAAGCCCAACCCATGCTGTGCCCAGCTCTCCACATCCTCCAGGGACAACAGGTCTGTACTCCAGGAGCACCTCAGAGCAGCCTTCAGACTTGTACATGAGGAAAGTAACACCAAAATGGGGGTTTAAGGAACACTTCTGTTGTAGTTTAACCTCAGCCAGCAACTAAGCACCGTGCAGCTGCTCACTTGCTCCTCACCCCTCCCAGTGGGATGGGGAGAACAGAAAAAAAAAGTAAAACTTACAGGTTTAGGTAAGAACAGTTTAACAAAGAAAATAAGATACAATAATATCAATAATAAAATATTATAAAAACAGTAACTGTAATTAAAAGGAATATAATGAAAAGAGGGATAGAAATAAAACCCAAGAAAAGGGAAATGGTGCACAGTGCAATTGCTCACCACTCACTGACCATGTATATCCGGTTTTTACACTGAGTGTGACATGTTATGGTTTAGAATATCCCTCTGGCTAGTTCTGGTCAGCTGTCCTGGCCACGGTCCCTTCTTGTGCTCCTGCACACCTAGAAAACAGGTGAATTTGGGACATCCTTGATTTCCCAGTAGTAACTAAAAACATTGCTATATTACCAGCATTGCCCTCATGCTGAATCTAAAACATGGCAATAACCTAGCTACCAAGAAGTAAAATCAGCCCTATCCCAGCTGAACCAAGTCAGCTTTAGAAACCTGCCATAAAGGCAGGACTGTTACTGCTGTCCACCTTCCCAAGAGAGACTTGAGCAGGGGGGTGATGAGGACTGTAGAGCACACACCCTTGGGCCTCCACGGTCCTTCCCTCCCTCCCAGACTGCACGCCCAGGTTCTGCTGGAAGGAAGTCACTTGCAGACACTGACACCGAGCAGCACCACCAACATCGGGAGCCTCAGCGAGGAACAGCCCTCCCTTGCTCATCACCATGGGATTTCCATCAGATCCTCCTGGCTGCTCCAAAGCCACACGCTGGGCATTTTTGGTCAGCATTATCCCCCCTCCTTGCAGTACCAAGCTCCTTCATTTAATCACTCCTTGCTTGTGCTCTCTCCCCCTTCCAAGCCTCCTGCCTCCCCTGCCAAAGCCTCGTCTTGCCTTCTCTCCCTGATCTAATCAGTTCCCACAGAACACCGGGGTTCTGTGTGCTGGACTGACACCTTTTGCCAGGCACCAATCTCTTGCTCGATTGCCTCAATTAGCTTCCATTGTGCACCTGGGTACGGCGTTAATGTGACACCTGCACAGTTCAGGAAGCGTCTGATCCACTACGGAGCTTTCCCATCACTTCTCGGAGAGAGAGAGACTCCTGTGCCCTTAGCTGTACCCCTGCCTCAGCCAGAGGCATTGTTCTCACACACAGCCACTCAGCCTCTCTGCAGATGCTGACACTTGGGAAAAAATGGATCCTCTGTGAGAGAAGTGAAATCACAAACCATCAGATCTTTGGAAAACATGATTTACTGGAATGCTCAGCACCAGAATAGCAAAGCTGTGTAGAGCAGTCAGAACTATTGCAACTTGACTGAACTCTGTGTCATCCCAGTGAGTCCTTGCCCTGTTTGGGCTGACTATAAAGTTGAGGGGCTCCTCATACACAGGACTTTAAAATAGCTCACTATTTTAGTGCCATAGCAGGACTTTAAAATGCTCACTAGGCTCAGACTGATCAAGTTGTCTGCAATAAATTCAAGGCCAGAAAGTTTCAGGGGATAGATCCAGACTTTATCACAGGTATTTGACATTTGCATCTATGGAGCTGCTGGCCAAATTTCCACCATGCACTTCAAAAGGACATTGAAGGACAGTGGAAAGGGCATCCTCAGAAGGTGAAACTGCAGACAAGGTTGACTATTTTTAATTTAACATTAACAATTATAAAATCTGGAACAAACTACTTTGTTCAGTACATGTGAGAAGCGAGGGCTTATGCTTCCTATCAAAGGTGAAGGCTTTCTCCCTGAACCCAAATAACAAATTAGCATTTTTCAACAAGTCACCCTCTGGGGTTCATAAATTAAATTTTTATAAATTGCAGACTCCAAACATACTTTGTTTTGGGATTGGTAGGGAAGAAATTAGCCAGTATAATTCTGTTTGACAGACATCAAAGCTAATAACATTTTTGGTGATGTGATGCTGAAGCTGGAAGGTTTATTTTATCACTTTTCATCCATCTGTCCATTCTTTGCAGTACAACTGCTAAGGCTGTTGGCCAATTTCAACTCTGTGTGGTGGACCAGGAAGGTCTCAAAGATATTACTTGAATGTATATTTCATGGAAATGAATCTTTAATCAAGAAGGGAGACCTTATTAGTTTCTTTGCTGATTAAAACAGCTGTAGTATGAGAGCAAGAATTACTACACAGAAAAGCTGCACCAGAAATTTTTTATGAACTTTATAGCTTTAAGAAAAAAACAACACAAACTAAAACCAAACATTGTCACTATGTACACTTTAACAAGCACAAACAAATTCAGCTGAGGAGCTGGTCCATTACAGACCAGTCCCATCAGCTCTCCAACACTTCCACTGGTCAAAGAACACATTGTTCTGGCACATTAGATTATAAGGTGCCCAAGAGATGCCCTCTTGGATTTGGTTTGCATTAGAAGAAAGGAAAGTTACCACTGTAAGAAAGCAAAGGGATGATGGATGATTGCTGTGTTGTACTAAAAACGTTTGCCCCAGTCTATCCATCTATTCCAGCATAAGATGTCACAGAAATTGTGAATTATATATCTCAGGTGCTCCACAATAGTTTCACAGAGAATCAGCATTTTATATACTATAACCTCATTTCTAAAAGGTGACCCCTTTTTGACACAACCAAGCTTTGGGGTCACGTGAAGTGTCCTAGGCATGTTTTCCCTTATTCTTAGGGTTAAAAAAACATGGTGATGTTAGAGTAAGATATCAGGTTTACTGATAAATTTTTGTTGCTATTGCCATTTTCTTCTGCTGTTGCTGCTTTATTTCCTCTAATTTACAAAAACCACCTCAAGTCTCTTCTTCTACAAACTAGGAACTGAGCAGTAGCATGGCTGCTTATGCAAAACAGGCCTCTTGAAGCCAGAAATTAACCCAAGAGCTCTCTTCGAGTTCTTTTCTAGGTGGCTCTTTCCTTTTTTCTCCTTTTGTAACTGATGCTGTGGTATTTTGCCTACTTTTCTTCACATCTGCATGTCTCTTAGAAAACAGCTTTAGTCCACCCAATTCAAACTCCAGAACAGTCTCCTACAGCTTTGCTGGCATGCCTGAGGCAAATAAAGAAGCCTAATGGCTTTTAACAGCTATTAAACCCCTCGTTTCCAAGAAGTTTAATCCATCTCATTAAAGGACTCTATGCCTTTGAGTTGTCCCACTGGATTATTTGATTATTAAAATTAAATAACTAAGTGTCAAGCTGAATGGGCACCAATCTTCTAAACCCCCTGCAGCACAAAGCATTTCAGCCCTCAGAAGGCAGCAGGGTAATGAAGAAAGGAGTGGAGCTGTTCATGAAGGCAGAGCTCAGCTGTCTTTAGAGGAGGGAAGCAGCCCACTGACACGTTCAGTTACGTTTGCATTAGGAGAGAGAGCTCCAGAGATGGTTCTCTTCACAGGGTGACCACAATGAAGAGCAGATGCTTGCAGGCTGCTGGATGGAAAGAGCAGAAACATCCCTGTCATTGCTAAGAAGAAATGGGTGACCAGGAATAGCTACATGCTTCCAAAGTGGAGAGACATTCCCCAAGGGCTCGGGAGGGAGGAGCACTGGGGTCTTCCTTCCCTCCTGTAGTGCTGCTCCATGGGTACGTGGAGCCTTGTCAGGCAGAGAGCCTTCCCCACTCACAGCACAGCTTTTGAGGGGCTTGAGGCAGTGCACAGGTATTGATTTAAGTGCATTTAAATGCTTACAAGGCATATCTTCCTTTCCACCATAAGTACTTTAACTACATTCCTCACCTCTCCAAGCTAAATTTGCCTCTTATCCCATCTCTTTATCCATTCTCCAGTGACTACTTTTTCATTTGTAATAGTCTTGGATTTGTCATTGTGCTTTGTGTTAATTCAGAAGATTTCATCACACTTAATCTTACAGCATAATACAAATGAGCCCTTGGGACAATGGAAAGAAAAGGCCACCCTAAGCAGGTTTTGCTGCCACAGAAAATCTCACGTGGAAAGTCACTGTGAGTAAGATTTGAAATATGTATTCTGAGCCACAGCACAGATGTCCTATCCTCATCCTTTTGGGAGAAACAGAATTAAATAAGCTTTTTTTCTTTGGCCCCTGTGCTGAGCCAGTAAATCATTCCCCCTGGAAGTAGCACATAATTTTTCATGTCTCTTGGACCATGTGATCTGCAGACAGCAATTTGCTTTTGACAGGGGTCTCTTTTACATACTGAGAGACCACAGCACACAGTTACACAGGAACTCCAAAATGAGCCCTGCCACCTTGAGAAGAAAACTATTCCTCCCAGAGCAGCCTCTCATGTGCTGCTCTGTCTCTGGATTTTTTCCTGTAGCAAATATGATTTCCATATATTATAGCCAATCTGCTGAGCTCTATCAGTTGAAAATGTTGCTCTGAAAACAAACCTGAACTAAAGATACATGTTAAAAAATATCTATAGTTTTGACTTCTTTCAGTACAGGAAGAAAACCCCAACTTTCAATTCCATCTGTCAGCATGGCCAGGGTCTGCTTTCATAGCAAGTCTCTCCATGGAAGAATGATTAAAGAGAGTGAAATCTCTATCTGCTGAGTTTTAGAAAAGTCTGTCCAAACTGTATGAGGCAATTGACTCACTGGAGTGTGTAGGCTTGACTTGACTGTTATGGACTAACAGCAGTTTTCCAAAGCTCTTTGTGTTCCTAAATCCTATCTATAAGATCTTTCATTGTGCCTTTTCTGCAGTGCACAATAACGTGAGCTCACACACAGTGAATAATTAGCAGCCAATGGGCCAAGAAGAATGGATGTGGAAACAGTTTACATGAGGGGATTTTTCCTCTTTTTCTCTCTTGACTTTTCAGGTGAATATTTGAATAGTCAGCGACAGGAGGGATTATATCCTAAAGGTAATTAATATCAATCAGTCTTCAAAACAGGTTCTTTTGTGAGCTCTAATTACCGAGGAGTCCAGCTGAGCTTGGTGGATCATGCCACACAGAGGTGTTCTGGCCATCTCTTTGCTCTGGCCTCTGGAGTAATGATGGACTTTCACTTAATCATCCAGTAGAGAGGTGTCTGAAGGAAATCACAGGATTGCCTATGGGAACAAGCAGTGCCCAGCCTTCAGCTTCTGGTTTACAGGCTGGAGCTGAGGAAGGGCATAGCTCTTGGCCTTCCTTGTTCTGGAGAGGTTTTATCAGTAGCAGACAACTGCTGCGACGTGGCTGGTGCAACTCTGTGTGATGTCTGAGTTTCCTGAAGGGCACTTTTTTTTTGTATTCCCTCACAGAAAACACATTAGATTGAGCCTGTCTAAAACTGAGAGGGTCACCTGCTCTCAGAGTCCTGATTTAAGTTTCAGTGTTGTTTAAATCTAGCAAAACAGGCATAATATCATCCTCATCCTGAGGCACAAACTTTAAGGTCAAAGAACAACTGAGAGATTTGTCGAAGTCCTGCCTGACTCAGTGGGTGGTGTCAGCACCAGAGACACTCAAATTCTGCTTAAAAGCCATTCGAAGCATTCCTACTTTTTCTTTCCATAAGATCTCACTACTTAAATGAAAGCGCTTTTTTCTTTTTTTTTTTTTTTTTTCTCCTGCATCCAGCACTGCTCCTTCATGTTTCTTCTGTGGCTATTGCTTTAAACATTCTTTAATAGCCATCACACATCATGGAAGAATATTATCAAAGCAATCAAACTAAAGATAAAGGGACTTAGAACATTAGCAGCTGCAGTTAGACCTCCAGAGGAAGCTCACAACAACTTGAAGGCACAGCAAGCATCAGGCTCAGTTGCTGGCCACAGCAGGTCAGTACTCACCCAGGGCAGACGTGGAGAAAAAACAGAACAAAACAAAATAGAACAAAAGGCTGGACTATCCTGAATGTACCTGGAGGAAGATGTGATATTCCATGGGGATCTTCCTACCCAAACAAAACTAACAGCTTCTCCAGGTTAGCAACCTGAAGTTCCTCCTTTTTACCATCTCATTCCAAAGGCTTGAAATGAAGGAAGCAGAAGGAAAAAAATCAGTCTTAAACCAATACTGAGACATAATTGATCTGGGTTCCTAATCACTGCACCACAGGGACCAGCAACGCTTTAAAAACAAGATGTATTTAATCACAGTGTCCCACTGACATCAGTTCAAAGGCAGCTTCAGCTGCTCTCATCTTCAAGAGAGAACTTTCTTGCCCAGACTTCAATTAATCCTCACGCTGTCTAATTTTTCAGCATTTTCCACCTTGTACAGATTCTTTGCACAAAATCTTGTCACTTCCACTTGCACTTTCTTCTCAGTTTGAATATACTGGTATTTAGCCAAAAAAAATAAATAAAATCAACTCTTATCCAGACTTTTCCTTTCCTGATCTGTAAGTCAAGACCATGGCTGCTTTTTGATTTACTTTATTTGTCATAAGCAAACCCAAAAACAACCCCCAAGGCTCAATCTCCTCAATTTTAGCCCATTACAGAGATTGCCAGCTTTCTGTCTTGTGCAAATCACGTTCTTCTCTATTTTGCCTAAGAATTAATTATGATGAACGACTTCTTCAGCATATGCTCCACATTTTCCTAGAAAAGTATGATTTGCTTTTTAAAATGAGAAACTCTTCAGTCTCCTAATATACAGCTATCCTCCTGTGTTTTGCAAAAGGAACAGATTTCCTAACTCCCATTTGATTCTAAGTAATTCAAGTAATTTTATTTATAGCTTATGTAACTCAGAATTACACCAAGTCTCTGAAAAGCATATTACATTTTCATTTGTGCTTGAATAGTTTTCAGTATGGAATTTCATGTATTATATATTAAACATCAATTAAATCAAAATCAAACATGAGATTAGAACTTTCTTTCTCAACAAATCTGCCCTCTATGCAAATAATTTCTTTCTCTATTCAAGGCATATTTTCTTTTTCTAAGAGAGACAACCATTTGGGCTCGATGATCCTAAAG
Organism: Merops nubicus; assembly: GCF_000691845.1. Classification (NCBI taxonomy): domain Eukaryota; kingdom Metazoa; phylum Chordata; class Aves; order Coraciiformes; family Meropidae; genus Merops; species Merops nubicus. Next base: position 644 of record NW_008582434.1, on the reverse strand, counting down.
GTCTTTTCCTACCAAAGTGATTCAAAGATTCTATAATTTCTCTCTTGTGCTCTTTTTACTCAGCATTTGCAACGGAATGGATCAGCAAATAAACGTGCACAATGCTTCTAAACATATGAACAGCTATGCAAGGTCAGCTGTGTTGTGTTATGTCTTCAACCAATAGCTAAAATCAAAGTAAGGAGAAGGGTGAGAATAGGAGAAGGGTAAAGGTATAATAATAATTCTCATATTTCATATTCTCTCAGTTTCTAATAGCTTGTGAGTTCAGGAAATTCAAGCTCGGTGGGTAACACTGTGTTTAACTGACCTTGATGAATGCTTCTTCCATGTATTTATCTCATTGCTGTTCAGCATTCACAAAACACCCTGATAAGGAGCTCCACAGTTCAGTTATGCGCTGTGCAAAAAGCATTTCCTTTTATTTCTTCCAAACCTTTCTCTTGCTAATTTCCTTTTGATAGCATCTTTCCATTAAGAAAGAGAAAAAACAAAACAAAACAAAACAAAACTATCCTTTCTTGTTCCATTTTTCCATATTACTCAGGCTTTGACACAAAATACCCTAGGAAAAAAGGAGCCTCTTGAGACCACCTAGTCCAGACGTCCAGCTCACACAGGGTCCCCTAGAACAGTACTGCAGC